>NC_048580.1:3579270-3589270 GCF_013265735.2 Oncorhynchus mykiss
TGCCCAAAGAGTTTGAACTTCTAATTTTAAAAATGAATCTCTCCAGAAATAAGTCTCTCACTGTTGCCGCCTGCTACCGACCCCCCTCAGCTCCCAGCTGTGCCCTGGACACCATCTGTGAATTGATCGCCCCCCCCCATCTAGCTTCAGAGTTTGTTCTGTTAGGTGACCTAAACTGGGATATGCTTAACACCCCGGCAGCCATACAATCTAAGCTTGATGCCCTCAATCACAAATCATCAAGAAACCCACCAGGTACAACCCTAAATCCGTAAACATGGGCACCCTAATAGACATTATCCTCACCAACTTGCCCTCCAAATACACCTCCGCTGTCTTCAATCAGGATCTCAGCGATCACTGCCTCATTGCCTGTATCCGCTACGGGTCCGCGGTCAAACGACCACCCCTCATCACTGTCAAACGCTCCCTAAAACATATCTGTGAGCAGGCCTTTCTAATCGACCTGGCCCGGGTATCCTAGAAGGATATTGACCTCATCCCGTCAGTTGAGGATGCCTGGTCATTCTTTAAAAGCAACTTCCTCACCATCTTAGACAAGCATGCTCTGTTCAAAAAATGCAGAACTAAGAACAGATATAGCCCTTGGTTCACTCCAGACCTGACTGCCCTCGACCAGCACAAAAAAATCCTGTGGCGGACTGCAATAACATCGAATAGTCCCCACGATATGCAACTGTTCAGGGAAGTCAGGAACCAATACACACAGTCAGTCAGGAAAGCAAAGGCCAGCTTTTTCCAGCAGAAATTTGCATCCTGTAGCTCTAACTCCAAAAAGTTCTGGGACACTGTAAAGTCCATGGAGAACAAGAGCACCTCCTCCCAGCTGCCCACTGCACTGAGGCTAGGTAACACAGTCACCACCGATAAATCCATGATTATCGAAAACTAATGTTGATGATGTAACCATACAGGACCTCACCAGTATGTGTCTGATGTTCATGATGTCTCTGTCATGTTCTGTGTATTGTAGACTAGGCTGGTGTCTCCGTAGACAGTAACCAATACACACACACACACACACACACACACGCACACACGCACACGCGCACGCGCACGCACACGCACACACACACACACACACACACACACACACACACACACGCACACACACACACACACACACACCAGTCCCTCCGCAGACAGTACCAATACACACACACACACACACACACACCAGTCCCTCCGCAGACAGTACCAATAAACACACACACACACACACACAGACACACAGACACACACACCAGTCTCTCCGCAGACAGTACCAATACACACACACACAGACACACACACACACACACACACACACACATACACACACACCAGTCTCTCCGCAGACAGTACCAATACACACACACACAGACACACACACACACACACACACACACACACACACACACACACACGTCTCTCCGCAGACAGTATAATATGCTTTTCATCACTGGCCGACGGCTGATAGAGACACGAGTCTTTGTGGTTCTGTCAGATGGAATGTAACCAGCGGCGCATACCATACCCTATTCCCTACGTAGTGCACTATCCCAAATGGAACCCTATTCCCTAGGTAGTGCACTATCCCAAATGGAACCCTATTCCCTAGGTAGTGCACTATCCCAAATGGAACCCTATTCCCTAAGTAGTGCACTATCCCAAATGGAACCCTATTCCCTAGGTAGTGCACTATCCCAAATGGAAGCCTATTCCCTACGTAGTGCACTATCCCAAATGGAACCCTATTCCCTACGTAGTGCACTATCCCAAATGGAACCCTATTCCCTACGTAGTGCACTATCCCAAATGGAACCCTATTCCCTACTTAGTGCACTATCCCAAATGGAACCCTATTCCCTAGGTAGTGCACTATCCCAAATGGAACCCTATTCCCTACGTAGTGCACTATCCCAAATGGAACCATATTCCCTACGTAGTGCACTATCCCAAATGGAACCCTATTCCCTACGTAGTGCACTATCCCAAATGGAACCCTATTCCCTACTTAGTGCACTATCCCAAATGGAACCCTATTCCCTAGGTAGTGCACTATCCCAAATGGAACCCTATTGCCTACGCAGTGCACTATCCCAAATGGAACCCTATTCCCTAGGTAGTGCACTATCCCAAATGGAACCCTATTCCCTACGTAGTGCACTATCCCAAATGGAACCCTATTCCCTACGTAGTGCACTATCCCAAATGGAACCCTATTCCCTACTTAGTGCATTATCCCAAATGGAACCCTATTCCCTACGTAGTGCACTATCCCAAATGGAACCCTATTCCCTACGTAGTGCACTATCCCAAATGGAACCATATTCCCTACGTAGTGCACTATCCCAAATGGAACCCTATTCCCTACGTAGTGCACTATCCCAAATGGAACCCTATTCCCTATGTAGTGCACTATCCCAAATGGAACCCTATTCCCTAGGTAGTGCACTATCCCAAATGGAACCCTATTCCCTATGCAGTGCACTATCCCAAATGGAACCATATTCCCTACGTAGTGCACTATCCCAAATGGAACCCTATTCCCTAGGTAGTGCACTATCCCAAATTGAACCCTATTCCCCGTGTAGTGCACTATCCCAAATGGAACTCTATTCCCTAGGTACTGCACTATCCCAAATGGAACCCTATTCCCTAGGTAGTGCACTACTACCCATAGGGCTCTGGTCAAAGAAGGGTACTGTATAGGGGATAGGGTGTCATTTGGGATTAAGGATTAATATGTAGTAGTATTCATATCCGGTAAATAGTACATTAATAATGAACCTACAGATGCTGATTAGTGTTTGACTCGTGAGCTAAACTCAGAGCTGTCAAACAAAAGAGGTTTCTTGTTACAGAACATTGTGTATGTCTCTGTGTGTGTTTTTGTGTCTGTGTGTACGTGTGTGGGTTTCTGTCTGTCTGTCTGTCTGTCTGTCTGTCTGTCTGTCTGTCTGTCTGTCTGTCTGTCTGTCTGTCTGTCTGTCTGTCTGTCTGTCTGTCTCTCTGTGCATGTAGAGTGCAGAGACTACAGTAGTGGTACAACTCTGGACCAAAGTGACAACAAAGAGATCACCTTACATGATGGCTATTGAAGAAAGCTGTGGCAAAGAAACTGTACAGGCTGATCAAACCACAAAGATGAAGTGGCAAAGGCACAGACCTCGCTCTCTCTATCGCTCTCTCTGTCTCTCTCTCTCTCTCTCTCTCTCTCTCTCTCTCTGTCACTCTCTCGCTCTCTGTCTCTCTCTGTCTCTCGCTCTCTCTCTCTCTCTCTCTATGTCACTCTCTCGCTCTCTGTCTCTCTCTGTCTCTCGCTCTCTCTCTCTATGTCTCTCTCTCGCTCTCGCTCTCTGTCTCTCTATGTCTCTCTCTCTCTCTCTCTCTCTCTCTCTCTCTCTCTCTGTCTCTCTGTCACTCTCTCTCTCTCTCTCTCTCTGTCTCTCTCTCTCTCTCTCTCTCTCTCTGTCTCTCTGTCACTCTCTCTCTCTCTCTCTCTCTCTCTGTCTGTCTGTCTGTCTGTCTGTCTGTCTGTCTGTCTGTCTGTCTGTCTGCCTGTCTGCGTGTGTGCGTGCGTGTGTGTGTGTGTGTGTGTGTGTGAGAGATGGTATCTGATTCTGTTCAGTTGCAGTCATCTCCGGGTTGAGGCTGAGGTTGAGGTTGAGGTTGAGGTTGAGGCTGAGGTTGAATTTGAGCATGAAGCTGAGGTTGGGGCTGAGATTGAGGCTGTGGCTTAGGCTAGGGATGGAGGATGAGGATGAGGTTGAGACTGAGGTTGAGGATGAGGTTGAGGCTGAGGTTGGGGCTGAGATTGAGGTTGAGGCTAGACTTGTGGTAGTCTCCTTCTCTGAGGCTAGACTTGTGGTAGTCTCCTTCTCTGAGGCTAGACTTGTGGAAGTCTCCTTCTCTGAGGCTAGACTTGTGGCAGTCTCCTTCTCTGAGGCTAGACTTGTGGTCGTCTCCTTCTCTAATTCATGGACTCAGACAGCAGACAACACACCTAAACTCTTAGAAAAAAGGGTTTTTACCAAGAACATGAAAGGGTTCTCCCATGGGGACAGCCGAATAAACTTTTTGTAATAATTTTTTCTAAAAGTGTACGGCTGATTCCATTACGAACAAGTCTTGTCACAGTGGTGGTCAGAACGGTTGAGATCCTTTTCATTGAGGTCTGGATTCCCCTGAATATAGGGGTGAGGATGGAGGGAGGGAAAATAGAGAATGTTAAATAGAGACAGAGCGAGAGAGAAAGAGAATGGGAGAAAGAGACAGGGATGGGTTGGGCCCGGCCCTAACAGAGCAGTATTGTGAAGTCAAATTCTTCCCAAAGTCAGGCAGGAGCCAAGCCAATAACTGTTCTGTATGGCTGAATTAATGAATGAATCATACCCATTGTGATGGGATGCCACGCCTGCCCTACTCTACCATACCATACCCTATCCTACGTTACCTTACCTTACCTTATCTTACCTTACCTTACCTTATCTTACCTTACCTTACCTTATCTTATCTTACCTTACCTTACCTTACCTTATCTTATCTTATCTTACCTTACCTTATCTTATCTTACCTTACCTTACCTTACCTTATCTTATCTTATCTTCCCTTACCTTACCTTACCTTACCTTACCTTATCTTATCTTATCTTGCCTTACCTTATCTTACCTTACCTTATCTTACCTTAAATTACATTACCTTACCTTACCTTACCTTATCTTATCTTATCTTGCCTTACCTTATCTTACCTTACCTTACCTTACCTTACCTTACCTTATCTTATCTTATCTTGCCTTACCTTATCTTACCTTACCTTACCTTACCTTACCTTACCATACTCAACCCAACCCTACTCTACCCTATCCTACGTTACCTTACCTTACCTTACCTTACCTTACCTTACCTTACCTTATCTTACCTTACCTTACCATACTCAACCCAACCCTACTCTACCCTATCCTATCCTAACTTACCTTACCGTACCCTATACTACCCTACCCTACCCTTCCCTACCCCGGGATGGGATTAGGACATGGAGAGGAATAGACAGCAATTGGCAACAGCCTTTAGTTAGCTAGCTTCCCATTCACAATGAACAGGGCGGTAATGGACAGAGCCGTTTTATAGGACACTTAATGGTTAGCTCCTCATTTGGAATGAGCAGGGCTAACCGGGTCATAGAGGCTGGAGGGAGACAGGACAGGGCTAGCCGGGACATAGAGGCTGGAGGGAGACAGGGCAGGGCTAGCCGGGACATAGAGGCTGGAGGGAGACAGGGCAGGGCTAGCCGGGACATAGAGGCTGGAGAGAGACATGACAGAGCTAGCCGGGTCATAGAGTCTGGAGGGAGACAGAGCAGGGCTAGCCGGGTCATAGAGGCTGGAGGGAGAGAGACAGAGCAGGGCTAGCCGGGACATAGAGGCTGGAGGGAGAGAGAGACAGGGCAGAGCTAGCCGGGACATAGAGGCTGGAGGGAGACAGGGCAGAGCTAGCCAGGTCATAGAGGCTGGAGGGAGAGAGACAGGACAGAGCTAGCCGGGTCATAGAGGCTGGAGGGAGAGAGACAGGACAGAGCTAGACGGGTTATAGAGGCTGGAGGGAGAGAGACAGGACAGAGCTAGACGGGTTATAGAGGCTGGAGGGAGAGAGAGACAGGACAGAGCTAGCCGGGACATAGAGGCTGGAGGGAGACAGGGCAGAGCTAGCTGGGACATAGAGGCTGGAGGGAGACAGGGCAGAGCTAGCCGGGTCATAGAGGCTGGAGGGAGAGAGAGACAGAGCAGGGCTAGCCGGGTCATAGAGGCTGGAGAGAGAGAGAGACAGAGCAGGGCTAGACGGGACATAGAGGCTGGAGGGAGAGAGACAGAGCAGGGCTAGCTGGGACATAGAGGCCGGAGGGAGAGAGAGACAGGGCAGAGCTAGCCGGGACATAGAGGCTGGAGGGAGACAGGGCAGAGCTAGCCGGGACATAGAGGCTGGAGGGAGACAGGGCAGAGCTAGCCGGGTCATAGAGGCTGGAGGGAGACAGGGCAGGGCTAGCCGGGTCATAGGGGCTGGAGGGAGAGAGACAGAGCAGGGCTAGCCGGGACATAGAGGCTGGAGAGAGACAGGGCAGGGCTGGACGGGTCATAGAGGCTGGAGGGAGAGAGACAGAACAGAGCTAGACGGGACATAGAGGCTGGAGGGAGAGAGACAGGGTAGAGCTGGCTGGGTGGTTGAGGCTGGAGGGAGAGAGACAGGGCAGGTCTAGCTGGGTGGTAGAGGCTGGAGGGAGAGAGACAGGGCAGGTCTAGCTGGGTGGTGGAGGTTTCAGGGAGAGAGACAGAGCAGGGCTAGCCAGGTCATAGAGGCTGGAGGGAGAGAGACAGGGCAGGGCTAGACGGGACATAGAGGCTGGAGAGAGAGAGACAGGACAGAGCTAGACGGGTCATAGAGGCTGGAGGGAGAGAGACAGGACAGAGCTAGACGGGACATAGAGGCTGGAGGGAGAGAGACAGGACAGAGCAAGACAGGTCATAGAGGCTGGAGGGAGAGAGACAGGGCAGGTCTAGCTGGGTGGTGGAGGCTTCAGGGAGAGAGACAGGGCAGGTCTAGCTGGGTGGTGGAGGCTTCAGGGAGAAGGACAGGACAGGACAGAACAGGACAGGACAGGACAGGTTAGGATAATATAATGTATTTTAGTTTGTCAGGTGGTAGAGACACGACAGGACAGGACAGAGCAGGACAGGACAGAACAGAACAGAACAGAACAGGACAGAACAGGACAGGACAGAATAGGACAGGACAGGACAGGTTAGGATAAAATAATGTATTTTAGTTAGCCAGGTGATAGAGACAGGACAGGACAGGTTAAGATAATATAATGTATTTTAGTTTGCCAGGTGGTAGAGACAGGACAGGACAGGACAGAACAGGACAGGACAGAACAGAACAGAACAGGACAGAACAGGACAGGACAGAACAGGACAGGACAGGTTAGGATAATATAATGTATTTTAGTTTGTCAGGTGGTAGAGACACGACAGGACAGGACAGAGCAGGACAGGACAGAACAGAACAGAACAGAACAGGACAGAACAGGACAGGACAGAATAGGACAGGACAGGACAGGTTAGGATAAAATAATGTATTTTAGTTAGCCAGGTGATAGAGACAGGACAGGACAGGTTAAGATAATATAATGTATTTTAGTTTGCCAGGTGGTAGAGACAGGACAGGACAGGGCAGAACAGGACAGGACAGAACAGAACAGAACAGGACAGAACAGGACAGAACAGGGCAGAACAGGACAGGACAGGGCAGGACAGGTTAGGATAATATAATGTATTTTAATTAGCCAGGTGATAGAGACAGGACAGGACAGAACAGGACAGGTTAGGATAATATAATGTATTTTAGTTTGCCAGGTGGTAGAGACAGGAAAGGACAGAATAGGACAGGACAGAACAGGACAGGACAGGACAGGTTAGGGTAATAGAATGTATTTTAGTTAGCCAGGTGATAGAGACAGGACAGGACAGAACAGGACAGGTTAGGATAATATAATGTATTTTAGTTTGCCAGGTGGTAGAGACAGGAAAGGACAGAATAGGACAGGACAGAACAGGACAGGACAGGACAGGTTAGGATAATAGAATGTGTTTTAGTTAGCCAGGTGATAGAGACAGGACAGGACAGAACAGGACAGGACAAGATAGGACAGAACAGGACAGGACAGGACAGGACAGAACAGGACAGAACAGGACAGGACAGGTTAGGGTAATAGAATGTATTTTAGTTAGTCAGGTGATAGAGACAGGACAGGACAGAACAGGACAGGTTAGGATAATATAATGTATTTTAGTTAGCCAGGTGATAGAGACAGGACAGGACAGGACAGGACAGAACAGGACAGGTTAGGATAATATAATGTATTTTAGTTAGCCAGGTGATAGAGACAGGACAGGACAGGACAGGACAGGACAGGTTAGGATAATATAATGTATTTTAGTTAGCCAGGTGATAGAGACAGGACAGGACAGGACAGGACAGGTTAGGATAATATAATGTATTTTAGTTAGCCAGGTGATAGAGACAGGACAGGACAGGACAGGACAGGACAGGACAGGTTAGGATAATAGAATGTATTTTAGTTAGCCAGGTGATAGAGACAGGACAGGACAGGACAGGTTAGGATAATATAACGTATTTTAGTTTGCCAGGAGATAGAGACAGAACAGGACAGGACAGGACAGGACAGGACAGGGCAGAACAGGACAGGACAGGGCAGGACAGGTTAGGTTAATAGAATGTATTTTAGTTAGCCAGGTGATAGAGACAGGACAGGACAGGACAGGGCAGAACAGGACAGGACAGGACAGGACAGGTTAGGGTAATAGAATGTATTTTAGTTAGCCAGGTGATAGAGACAGGACAGGACAGGACAGGTTAGGGTAATATTATAAATTTTAGTTAGCCAGGTGATAGAGACAGGACAGGACAGAACAGGACAGGACAGGACAGGACAGGTTAGGATAATATAATGTATTTTAGTTAGCCAGGTGATAGAGACAGGACAGGACAGGACAGGACAGGTTAGGATAATATAATGTATTTTAGTTTGCCAGGTGATAGAGACAGAACAGGACAGAACAGGAAAGGTTAGGATAATATAATGTATTTTAGTTAGCCAGGTAATAGAGACAGTACAGGACAAGACAGGACAGGACAGGACAGGGCAGGACAGGACAGGTTAGGATAATAGAATGTATTTTAGTTAGCCAGGTGATAGAGACAGGACAGGACAGGACAGGACAGGTTAGGGTAATATAATGTATTTTAGTTAGCCAGTTGATAGAGACAGGACAGAACAGGACAGGACAGGACAGGTTAGGATAATATAATGTATTTTAGTTAGCCAGGTGATAGAGACAGGACAGGACAGAACAGGACAGGACAGGACAGGACAGGTTAGGGTAATATCATGTATTTTAGTTAGCCAGGTGATAGAGACAGGACAGGACAGGGCAGAACAGGACAGGACAGGACAGGACAGGACAAGACAGGACAGGACAGGACAGGACAGAACAGAACAGGACAGGACAGGTTAGGGTAATATAATGTATTTTAGTTAGCCAGGTGATAGAAACAGGACAGGACAGAACAGGACAGGTTAGGATAATATAATGTATTTTAGTTAGCCAGGTGATAGAGACAGTACAGGACAAGACAGGACAGGATAGGACAGGGCAGGACAGGACAGGTTAGGATAACAGAATGTATTTTAGTTAGCCAGGTGATAGAGACAGGACAGGACAGGATAGAACAGGACAGGACAGGACAGGTTAGGGTAATATCATGTATTTTAGTCAGCCAGGTGATAGAGACAGGGAAGGACAGGACAGGACAGGTTAGGGTAATATAATGTATTTTAGTTAGCCAAATGATAGAGACAGGACAGGACAGGACAGGGCAGAACAGGACAGGACAGGACAAGACAGGACAGGACAGAACAGGACAGGACAGGTTAGGGTAATAGAATGTATTTTAGTTAGCCAGGTGATAGAGATAGGACAGGACAGAACAGGACAGGTTAGGATAATATAATGTATTTTAGTTAGCCAGGTGATAGAGACAGTACAGGACAAGACAGGACAGGACAGGACAGGGCAGAACAGGACAGGTTAGGATAATGGAATGTATTTTAGTTAGCCAGGTGATAGAGACAGGACAGGACAGGACAGGACAGGGCAGGACAGGACAGGGCAGGACAGGACAGGTTAGGATAATATAATGTATTTTAGTTAGCCAGGTGATAGAGACAGTACAGGACAAGACAGGACAGGACAGGACAGGGCAGGACAGGACAGGTTAGGATAATATAATGTATTTTAGTTAGCCAGGTGATAGAGACAGGACAGGACAGGACAGGACAGGACAGGTTAGGGTAATATCATATATTTTAGTTAGCCAGGTGATAGAGACAGGACAGAACAGGACAGGACAGGACAGGTTA
>NC_048580.1:3594270-3606770 GCF_013265735.2 Oncorhynchus mykiss
AAACAGAAAATAACTACCCACAACCCACAGTGGGAAAACAGGCTGCCTGAGTATGATTCTCAATCAGAGACAACGATTGACAGCTGCCTCTGATTGGGAACCATACAAGGCCAACCACTTAGACATATAACACACAGAACAAAACATAGAATGCCTAACCCAACTCACGCCCTGACCAAACTAAAAGAGAGACATAAAAAAAGAACTAAGGTCGGGACGTGACTGCTAGGCTACCTGTGGGACCCACAGAGATACGAATCCAACGCAGTCAACGATGTCATCCTCTGCCTCCTATGATGTCATCCTCTCCTATGATGTCATCTCTCTAGTGTTCTGGAGAAGAGATTGTCTATAGGGCTCTGGTCTAAAGTAGTACACTATATATAGGGAATAGGGTGCCAGAAGGCTCTGGTCTAAAGTAGTGCACTATATATAGGGAATAGGGTGCCAGAAGGCTCTGGTCTAAAGTAGGGCACTATGTAGGGAATAGGGTGCCATAGGGCTCTGGTCTAAAGTAGTGCACTACATAGGGAATAGGGTGCCACTTGGAATGCATATTGTCTGGGCCTGTAAAATGTCTCTATTATAGTGTTTTATAGGAAGATTCTCTCCCGTAGCCTCTATCTCTCAGCCTCTCTCTTGTAGCCTCTATATTGTTGTCTCTCTCTTGTAGCCTCTCTCTTGTAGCCTCTCTCTTGTAGCTTCTGCCTCGAAGCCTGTCTCATGTAGCCTCTCTCCTGTAGCCTCTCTCTTGTAGCCTCTCTCTCTCGGCCTCTCTCAGCCTCTCTCCTGGAGCCTCTCTCTTGTTGTCTCTCTCTTGAAGCCTCTCTCTTGTAGACTCTCTCTTGTAGCTTCTTCCTCGAAGCCTCTCTCCTGCAGCCTCTATCCTGTAGCATCTCTCTTGTAGACTCTCACTTGTAGACTCTCACTTGTAGCCTCTATTTCTCAGCCTATCTCTTGTATCCTCTATCTCTCAGTCTCTCTCTTGAAGCCTCTCTCTCTCGGCCTCTCTCAGCCTCTCCCTTGTTGTCTCTCTCTTGAAGCCTCTCTCTTGTTGTCTCTCTCTTGAAGCCTCTATCTCTCAGCCTCTTTCAGCCTCTCTCCTGGAGCCTCTCTCTTGTTGTCTCTCCTGGAGCCTCTCTCTTGTTGTTTCTCTCCTGGAGCCTCTCTCTTGTAGACATACTAATTGTTCACAACATTGTTATACGTGTTACCAAGAAAAGACTAATGAACAGATTTGTGGCAGTATTGAATAACCACCTATTTTTACACTCGTAACATCAGCATACATAAACCGAGAATATGGGTCAGATAACACACACACACACACACACACACACACACACACACACACACACACACACACACACACACTGTGTTTAAACCACAAAGGACCTCATTTAAGGGTGTCAAAGTCACATTTGGGTTTTTGTTGAAGAACACATTGTACTAACCGCAGTGGTTGGAAGAAGTACCCAGTTGTCACACTTAAGTAAAAGGAAAGACAAATGAATAGAAAATGACTCAAGTAAAAGTGAAAGTCACCCAGTAAAATACTATTTGAGTAAAAGTCCAAAAGTACAGTGCCTTGCGAAAGTATTCGGCCCCCTTGAACTTTGCCACATTTCAGGCTTCAAACATAAAGATATAAAACTGTATTTTTTTGTGAAGAATCAACAACAAGTGGGACACAATCATGAAGTGGAACGACATTTATTGGATATTTCAATATTTTTTAACAAATACAAAACTGAAAAATTGGGCGTGCAAAATAGACAGGACCATTGTTTTAGGTTTAGCTAAGAGTACACTCAAACATAATTTACATATAGCAGGGGAACACTCAGACATAATTTACATATAGCCAGGGGAACACTCAGACATCTTTTACAGATAGCCAGGGGAACACTCCAACACTCAGACATCATTTACAGATGGCCAGGGGAACACTCCAACACTCATACATCATTTACATATAGCCAGGGGAACACTCCAACACTCAGATATCATTACAAATAGCCAGGGGAACACTCCAACACTCAGATATCATTACAGATAGCCAGGGGAACACTCCAACACTCAAATATCATTTACAGATGGCCAGGGGAACACTCCAACACTCAGACATAATTTACATATAGCCAGGGGAACACTCCAACACTCAGATATCATTACAGATAGCCAGGGGAACACTCCAACACTCAGACATCATTTACATATAGCCAGGGGAACACTCCAACACTCAGATATCATTACAGATAGCCAGGGGAACACTCAGACATCATTTACATATAGCCAGGGGAACACTCCAATACTCAGATATCATTTACAGATAGCCAGGGGCACACTCCAACACTCAGACATCATTTACAGATAGCCAGGGGAACACTCCAACACTCAGACATCATTAACAGATAGCCAGGGGAACACTCCAACACTCAGACATCATTTACAGATAGCCAGGGGAACACTCCAACACTCAGATATCATTTACAGATGGCCAGGGGAACACTCCAACACTCAGACATAATTTACATATAGCCAGGGGAACACTCCAACACTCAGATATAATTACAGATAGCCAGGGGAACACTCCAACACTCAGACATCATTTACATATAGCCAGGGGAACACTCCAACACTCAGATATCATTACAGATAGCCAGGGGAACACTCAGACATCATTTACATATAGCCAGGGGAACACTCCAATACTCAGATATCATTTACAGATAGCCAGGGGCACACTCCAACACTCAGACATTATATACAGATAGCCAGGGGAACACTCCAACACTCAGACATCATTTACAGATAGCCAGGGGAACACTCCAACACTCAAACATAATTTACATATAGCAGGGGAACACTCAGACATAATTTACATATAGCCAGGGGAACACTCCAACACTCAGATATCATTTACATACAGCCAGGGGAACACTCCAACACTCAGACATCATTAACAGATAGCCAGGGGAACACTCCAACACTCAGACATCATTTACAGATAGCCAGGGGAACACTCCAACACTCAGATATCATTTACAGATGGCCAGGGGAACACTCCAACACTCAGACACATTTACATATAGCCAGGGGAACACTCCAACACTCAGATATCATTACAAATAGCCAGGGGAACACTCCAACACTCAGATATCATTACAGATAGCCAGGGGAACACTCCAACACTCAAATATCATTTACAGATGGCCAGGGGAACACTCCAACACTCAGACATAATTTACATATAGCCAGGGGAACACTCCAACACTCAGATATCATTACAGATAGCCAGGGGAACACTCCAACACTCAGACATCATTTACATATAGCCAGGGGAACACTCCAACACTCAGATATCATTACAGATAGCCAGGGGAACACTCAGACATCATTTACATATAGCCAGGGGAACACTCCAATACTCAGATATCATTTACAGATAGCCAGGGGCACACTCCAACACTCAGACATCATTTACAGATAGCCAGGGGAACACTCCAACACTCAGACATCATTAACAGATAGCCAGGGGAACACTCCAACACTCAGACATCATTTACAGATAGCCAGGGGAACACTCCAACACTCAGATATCATTTACAGATGGCCAGGGGAACACTCCAACACTCAGACATAATTTACATATAGCCAGGGGAACACTCCAACACTCAGATATAATTACAGATAGCCAGGGGAACACTCCAACACTCAGACATCATTTACATATAGCCAGGGGAACACTCCAACACTCAGATATCATTACAGATAGCCAGGGGAACACTCAGACATCATTTACATATAGCCAGGGGAACACTCCAATACTCAGATATCATTTACAGATAGCCAGGGGCACACTCCAACACTCAGACATTATATACAGATAGCCAGGGGAACACTCCAACACTCAGACATCATTTACAGATAGCCAGGGGAACACTCCAACACTCAAACATAATTTACATATAGCAGGGGAACACTCAGACATAATTTACATATAGCCAGGGGAACACTCCAACACTCAGATATCATTTACATACAGCCAGGGGAACACTCCAACACTCAGACATCATTTACATATAGCCAGGGGAACACTCCAACACTCAGACATCATTAACAGATAGCCAGGGGAACACTCCAACACTCAGACATCATTTACAGATAGCCAGGGGAACACTCCAACACTCAGATATCATTTACAGATGGCCAGGGGAACACTCCAACACTCAGACACATTTACATATAGCCAGGGGAACACTCCAACACTCAGATATCATTACAGATAGCCAGGGGAACACTCCAACACTCAGACATAATTTACATATAGCCAGGGGAACACTCCAACACTCAGATATCATTACAGATAGCCAGGGGAACACTCAGACATCATTTACATATAGCCAGGGGAACACTCCAATACTCAGATATCATTTACAGATAGCCAGGGGCACACTCCAACACTCAGACATTATATACAGATAGCCAGGGGAACACTCCAACACTCAGACATCATTTACAGATAGCCAGGGGAACACTCCAACACTCCAACATAATTTACATATAGCAGGGGAACACTCAGACATAATTTACATATAGCCAGGGGAACACTCCAACACTCAGACATCATTTACAGATAGCCAGGGGAACACTCCAACACTCAAACATCATTTACATATAGCCAGGGGAACACTCCAACACTCAGACATCATTTACATATAGCCAGGGGAACACTCCAACACTCAGACATCATTTACAGATAGCCAGGGGAACACTCAGACATCATTTACAGATAGCCAGGGGAACACTCCAACACTCAGACATCATTTACAAAGGCATGTGTTTAGTGAGTCCTCCAGATCAGAGACAGTAGGGATGACCAGAGATGTTCTCTGTTTAGTGAATCCCCCAGATCAGATCAGTAGGGATGACCAGGGATGTTTTCTGTTTAGTGAGTCCACCAGATCAGATCAGTAGGGATGACCAGGGATGTTCTCTGTTTAGTGAGTCCTCCAGATCAGAGGCAGTAGGGATGACCAGGGATGTTCTCTTGATAAGTGTGTGAATTAGACCATTTTCCTGTCCTGCTCAGCATTCAAAATGTACTTTTGCGTGTCAGGGAAAATGTACGGAGTAAAAAGTACATGATTTTCTTTGGGAATGTAGTGAAGTAAAAGTAGTCAAAAGTATAACTAGTAAAGTACATATACCCCCAAAAACGACTTAAGTGTTTATACTTAAGGACTTTACACCACTACTTTTAAATTTATACAGGAAAACATTGTCACTTCTGTGTATCACAACGTCTGGAGAGTAATTTACAAAGCTACCAAAAAAAAAAAAACGCTCATGATTGAAAAACACACTCTACATACACACGGTAATGGTGTCTGTTAAGAAATCACACGTCTGTTGCATCACCTGGTCGTCCCCTGTTTTCTGCCCAGGATTGATTAGTGAACCTCACTACTCAGGTCAAATCAAAGAGATGGATGCTTCAGTCAAACAGAGGTGGAAGCTAGGAGACTTCAATGGACGCCGTAGACCTGTGGTTCAGACAAAATACATTACTTTTAAAGGGCTGCATTCAGTCTAAACAAAAAATAGCCACGGGCGCACCACACTATAAAAATCTCATGTAAAACCCAGTTTAATGAGTGATACTTTTTCTGGCGTACCAGTGTGACTTTTCCTTTCTAATCTTTAGGAAACATATTGGGCAGCATGAACACCCTTATTGGGCAATCTAACCCTACAGTAGCCCTGGCTACTCCTGATTAGTCTTTAGGAAACTACAATTTGTTTTCTAAGGTCTTTCTATTGATTTTCCCTTTAGGCCTAGAAATACATCCACAGGTACACTTCCAATTGACTCAAATTATGTCAATTAGCCAATTGGAAGTTTCTAAAGCCATGACATCATTTTTTGGAATTTTCCAAGCTGTTTAAAAGGCAGTCAACTTAGTGTATGTCAACTTCTGACCCACTGGAATTGTGATACAGTGAATTATAAGTGAAATAATCTGTCTGTAAACAATTGCACTACTTTGTGCAAGTCATTTTTCCAACAATTGTTTACAGACAGATTATTTCACTTATAATTCACTGTATCACAATTCACAGTTGTATCACAATATCACAATTCACGGATTTCCGAACCGACTTGCCAAAACTATAGTTTGTTAAAACATGAAATGTGTGGAGTGGTTGAAAAACTAGTTTTAATTACTCCAACCTAAATGTGTGTAAACTTCAGGCTTCAACTGTATATATGTATGTACATATATGTATATTTTTTATGCTTCAATGGGTCTTAAAATTCAAAATCACGTATCATAATAATGCTCGGTATGACCTTCTTTAAACCTGAACAAATATAATTCCTCAATGTTCATCTCAAATAACACCACATTCATGCATTTAGCTATTGTAACTCTATTTATAATTTTTTTTTGCTTGGGGAGGATGCCCCCAGACCCTCCTACGTGCCTTGGACTAAGACCCAAATGTCTTCAAATCCTATAAAGGCACCTGCTGAATGACCCCAGAACTCTGATACTGTACTATTAAAATAATAATCAATAAAATGAAAGAAAAGGAAAGATAATTTCTCCCTCCCATTACTAATTATTGTCGGAGCTGATGACTGATATTATTGTGTGTGTGATATGATAGCCTTTCTATTCAAACTGCTAATTTCACACATGATTGAGTCCCTATTGTTTGTAATGAACCAGCTTTCCTGAATATTGCACTTGACTGGCTGACTGACTACTGGGCACAATGGCTGCCATTATACTATTGGCTCGCTGGACCCATTTATCATTGTACCCGGCCCACGATAGAGATTACGGCACGCACACACATATACACACAAGAGTGCCATGGCGGTCTGGTTTCTGGCTTCTCTGTCATGGATGAGAGTGTTCTCTCCACAAGGAGTCATTCACACAGTCTTAAATTGACCACCAACAATCACTCAACAGATTTCTGGACTCTTTGAATTAATAGGCCCCTTCACTGGGGTGACTTTTATATGAGGCTGTCCGAGGAGTGCGGCCTGCCTCAGAGCGATGCTTCCATTGTAGGGAGAGGAGAGGGCATTTTGGTGGATGGGCTGCCTGGAGGGTTGTTGTTCGCTATTATGGTCATACATTCTGTCTCTTAAACACTTGACCTCAATGGAAACACTGAATATAGAATGCAACATGCATTCAGGGGAGACAGTGATGTCAACATATATCTTAGGCCTAAATAAAGGACTAAGGTGGATTGGAACTTCGTCTGGGTCGAGGACTGATTTTGCCCCTATGATGCATTCTGTCAGAATGCAGGAATAACGGTTGAAGACAAGGTTTCCATTTTCTTCTATTATCTAACTTCAAATAAAGGCCCGAGCACAGGGAGACAGGAGGGAAGGATGGAGATACTGTATTTAAAAGGCTGATTAAGTTGTGTGGTAGGTCTTGAATTGGATGTGGATAACAGGGACGTGGTGGTCTGGAAGGGAGAGCCAGAAGGGAAACATTAGGAGCACATCACAGTAAAGGTGCAGACATGACAAGGTAGTGACAGGAGACTGTAGAACTACAACCTGAAGAGACTGCCAGGAGAATAGCACAGAACTACACTCTGAAGAGACTGCCAGGAGACTGCCAGGAGACTGCGAGGAGACTGTAGAACTACAAACTGAAGAGACTGCAAGGAGACTGTAGAACTACAACCTGAAGAGACTGCCAGGAGAATACAGAACTACAACCTGAAGAGACTGCCGGGAGAATACAGAACTACAACCTGAAGAGACTACCAGGAGAATACAGAACTACAACCTGAAGAGACTACCAGGAGAATACAGAACTACAACCTGAAGAGACTGCCGGGAGAATACAGAACTACAACCTGAAGAGACTTCCGGGAGTATAGAACAGAACTACAACCTGAAGAGACTGCCAGGAGAATAGAACAGAACTACAACCTGAAGAGACTGCCAGGAGAATACAGAACTACAACCTGAAGAGACTTCCGGGAGTATAGAACAGAACTACAACCTGAAGAGACTGCCAGGAGAATAGAACAGAACTACAACCTGAAGAGACTGCCAGGAGAATAGAACAGAAATAACAACCTGGAGAGACTGCCAGGAGACTGTAGAACTACAACCTGAAGAGACTGCCAGGAGAATAGAACAGAACTACAACCTGAAGAGACTGCCAGGAGACTGTAGAACTACAAACTGAAGAGACTGCCAGGAGACCACAGAACTACAACCTGAAGAGACTGCCAGGAGACCACTGAACTACAAACTGAAGAGACTGCCAGGAGACTACAAAACTATAAACTGAAGAGACTACCAGGAGACTACAGAACTACAACCTGAAGAGACTGCCAGGAGACTGCCAGGAGAATACAGAACTACAAACGGAAGAGACTGCCAGGAGACTGCCAGGAGAATGTAGAACTTCAAACTGAAGAGACTGCCAGGAGACTGCCAGGAGAATGTAGAACTACAAACTGAAGAGACTGCCAGGAGAATACAGAACTACAAACTGAAGAGACTGCCAGGAGAATAGAACAGAACTACATACTGAAGAGACTGCCAGGAGACTGTAGAACTACAACCTGAAGAGACTGCCAGGAGACTATAAAACTACAACCTGAAGCGACTGCCAGGAGAACAGAACAGAACTACAAAGGAGCATTACAGAAGCGTTGATATAATGGACACAACAAAACAAGTTCAGGCAGCATAATGTTCATGGTATTTACCACAGAATATTCTCCTACGTGGAAAATATATATATATATATATATATATATATAACCTCAGCAAAAAAAGAAACGTCCCTTTTTCAGGACTCTGTCTTTCAAAGATAATTCGTAAAAATCCAAATAACTTCATAGATCTTCATTGTAAAGGGTTTAAACACTGTTTCCCATGCTTGTTCAATGAACGGAACGGCAACAACAATTGCCTGAGTTACACCAGGAACCCACAATCCCTCCATCAGTGCTCAGACTGTCCGCAATAGGCTGAGAAAGGCTGGACTGAGGGCTTGTTAGCCTGTTGTAAGGCAGGTCCTCACCAGACATCATAACGTCGCCTATGGGCACAAACCCACAATCGCTGGACCAGGCAGGACTTGAAAAAGTGCTGTTCGCTTACGAGTCGCGTCTTTGTCTCACCAGGGGTGATGGTCGGATTCGCGTTTATGGAAGGAATGAGCGTTACACCGAGGTCTGTACTATGGAGCGGGATCGATTTGGAGGTGGAGGGTCAGGGATGGTCTGGGGCGGTGTGTCACAGCATCATCGGACTGAGCTTGTTGCCATTGCAGGCAATCTCAACGCTGTGCGTTACAGGGAAGACCTCCTCCTCCCTCATGTGGTAACCTTCCTGTAGGCTCATCCTGACATGACCCTTCATCATGACAATGCCACCAGCCATACTGCTCATTCTGTGCGTGGTTTCCTGCAAGACAGGACTGTCAGTGTTCTGCCATGGCCAGCGAAGAGCCCGAATCTCAATCCCATTGAGCACGTCTGGGACCTGTTGGATCGGAGGGTGAGGGCTAAGGCCATTCCCTTGGTGGAAGAGTGGGGTAACATCTCACAGCAAGAACTGGCAAATCTGGTGCAGTCCATGAGGAGGAGATGCACTGCAGTAATTAATGCAGATATTTACACATGTTATTATATTATATTATATATTAATAATATTATATATTATTATATTTACAATATTTACACATGTTTAAGTTTGCTGAAAATAAACGCAGTTGACAGTGAGAGGGCGTTTTTTTTTGTTTTTTGCTGAGTTTATAAATATGTAGTGCCTTCAGAAAGTATTCAGACACCTTTTTAACCTTTAACCTTTTTATGTTGTTAGGTTACAGCCTAATTCTGAAAGTAAATAAAATTGATTAAATAAAAAGTGTTCCTCAGCAATCTACACACAAAGCCAAAAAACAGAAATACCTTATTTACATAAGTATTTAGACACGTTGCTAAGAGACTCTAAATTGAGCTCAGGTGTATCCTGTTTCCATTGATCATCCTTGAGATGTTTCTGCACCTTGTCCACCTGTGGTAAATTCTGTCTATATAAGGTCCCACAGTTGACACGTCAGAGCAAAAACCAAGCCATGAGGTTGAAGGAATTGTCTGTAAAGCTCCGAGACAGGATTGTGTCAAGGTACAGATCTGGGGAAGAACACAGTGCCCTCAATAATTCTTAAATTAATCAAAGTTCAGAACCACCTAGACTCTTCGTAGAGCTGGCCACCCGGCCAAACTGAGCAATCGGGGGAGAAGGGACTTGGTCAGGGAGGTGACCAAGAACCCGATGGTCACTCTGACAGAGCTCTAGAATTCCTCTGTGGAGATGGGAGAAGCTTCCAGAAGGACAACCATCTCTGCAGCTCTCCACCAATCAGGCCTTTATGGTAGAGTGGCCAGACGGAAGTCCCTCCTCAGTGAAAGGCACATGACAGCCCGCTAGAGTTTGACAAAAGGCACCTAAAGACTTTCAGACCATGAGAAACAATATTCTCTGATCTGACCAAGAATGAACTCTTTGGCCCAAATGCCAAGCGTCACGTCTGGAGGAAACCTGGCACCATCTCTACGGCGAGGCACGGTGGTGGCAGCATCAAGCTGTGGGGATGTTTTTCAGCGGCAGGGACCTGGAGAGTAGTCAGGATCGAGGGAAAGATGAACGGAGCAAAGTACAGAGAGATTATTGATGAAAACTTGCTCCAGAACACTCAGGACCTCAGACTGGGGTGTTTGGTTCACCTTACAACAGGACAACAACCCTAAGCACACAGCCAAGACAATGCAGGAGTTGCTTCGGGACAAGTCTCTGAATGTCCTTGAGTGGTCCAGCCAGAGCCCAGACTTGATCCCTATCGAACATCTCTGGAGATACCTGAAAATAGCTGTGCAACAACGCTTCCCATTCAACCTGACAGAGTTTGAGAGGATCTGCAGAAAAGAAGGGGAGAAACTCCCCAAATTCAGGTGTGTCAAGCTTGTAGCGTCATACCCAAGAAGACTCGAGGCTGTAATTGCAACAAAGTACTGAGTAAAGGGTCTGAATATTTAGATGATATGTCTTAAAAAAACTAAATTATTTGTCATTATGGGGTTATTGTGATGTCATTATGGTGTATTGTGATATCATTATGGTGTATTGTGATATCATTATGGGGTATTGTGATGTCATTATGGGGAATTGTGATGTCATTATTGGGCATTGTGTGTAGATGAGGAAAAAACTATTTTATCCATTTTAGAAGAAGGCTGTAACAAAATGTGGAACAAGTCAAGGGGTCTGAATACTTTCCGAAGGCATTGTATACAGTGGGGAGAACAAGTATTTGAAACACTGCCAATTTTGTCATGCAATAAAATGCAAATTATTTACTTAAAAATCATACAATGTGATTTTCTGGATTTTTGTTTTAGATTCCTTCTCTCACAGTTGAAGTGTACCTATGATAAAAATTACAGACCTCTACATGCTTTGTAAGTAGGAAAACCTGCAAAAATCGGCAGTGGATCAAATACTTCCTCTCCCCACTGTATAAACTATTAGTCACGCACAATGGAAGTGTTGGGCCATCATGTGGCATCCCCAAGCACACTGTTCCAGTGTGTAGGAAGGAGCCTGCTGCTTGTAAGGGTAATGATAAGAGTTAAAAAGGGTAAAGGACAGGTGATTAGGCAGTGGGAACAGGTGAGGAGGGACGGGGCGTGGCCTGGGGGTAATGCTGTCAGAGTGACACGGCTTTTCACAATAAGGCGTGTTTGTGAATTTGTGGTTATTCACTGTTGAAGTGATTTGAACTTTCTGTCCTCTAGCGTTGTGATGTCATTATGGTGTATTGTGATGTCATTATGGTGTATTGTGATGTCATTATGGTGTATTGTGATGTCATTATGGGGTATTGTGATGTCGTTATGGGGTATTGGGATGTCATTATGGGGTATTGTGATGTCATTATGGGGTACTGTGATGTCATTATGGTGTATTGTGATGTCATTATGGTGTATTGTGATGTCATTATGGGGTATTGTGATGTCATTATGGGGTATTGTGATGTCATTATGGTGTATTGTGATGTCAGTATGGGGTATTGTGATGTCATTATGGGGTATTGTGATGTCATTATGGGGTTTTGTGATGTCATTATGGTGTATTGTGATGTCATTATAGGGTGTTGTGTTGCGTTGCTCTACACCTCAAGGTTACAGTCTCTCATCTTTTATACTTCATATGACCTAGTTTGGCCCAGATAGACACTCATAGGGATCTGTGTTTGCTGGAGGAGGATGGGCCACACAGAAAAGGAGGTTTTCCAGCCAATCTAAACTGGGCATGGCCAATGGGGGTGGACATACGGGGGGGGGTTCCATCTGGTCTAATCCGCTTTAGAAAACAATTGTAACAACACATTGCAAAACAATCTTCTGTTATATACTCTGCCACTCACCTG
>NC_048580.1:3611770-3636770 GCF_013265735.2 Oncorhynchus mykiss
CTATCTATCTATCTATCTATCTATCTATCTATCTATCTATCTATCTATCTATCTATCTATCTATTTATCTATCTATCTATCTATCTATCTATCTATCTATCTATCTATCTATCTATCTATCTATCTATCTATCTATCTATCTATCTATCTATCTATCTATCTATCTATCTATCTATCTATCTATCTATCTATTTATCTATCTATCTATCTATCTATCTATCTATCTATCTATCTATCTATCTATCTATCTATCTATCTATCTATCTATCTATCTATCTATCTATCTATCTATCTATCTATGGTATCTATATATCTATCTATCTATCTATCTATCTATCTATCTATTTATCTATCTATCTATCTATCTATCTATCTATCTATCTATCTATCTATCTATCTATCTATCTATCTATCTATCTATCTATCTATCTATCTATCTATCTATCTATCTATTTATCTATCTATCTATCTATCTATCTATCTATCTATCTATCTATCTATCTATCTATCTATCTATCTATCTATCTATCTATCTATCTATCTATCTATCTATCTATCTATCTATCTATCTATCTATCTATCTATCTATCTATCTATCTATCTATGGTATCTATATATCTATCTATCTATCTATCTATCTATCTATCTATCTTTATATCTATCTATCTATCTATCTATCTATCTATCTATCTATCTATCTATCTATCTATCTATCTATCTATCTATCTATCTATCTATCTATCTATCTATCTATCTATCTATCTATCTATCTATCTATCTATCTATCTATCTATGGTATCTATCTATCTATCTATCTATCTATCTATCTATCTATCTATCTATCTATCTATCTATCTATCTATCTATCTATCTATCTATCTATCTATCTATCTATCTATCTATCTATCTATCTATCTATCTATCTATGGTATCTATGGTATCTATCTATCTATCTATCTATCTATCTATCTATCTATCTATCTATCTATCTATCTATCTATCTATCTATCTATCTATCTATCTATCGCTCTCTCTCTCAATTCAATTCAATTCAATTCAAGGGCTTTATTGGTATGGGAAACATGTGTTAACATTGCCAAAGCAAGTGAGGTAGACAACATACAAAGTGAATATATAAAGTGAAAAACAACAAAAATTAACAGTAAACATTACACATACAGAGGTTTCAAAACAGTAAAGACATTACAAATGTCATATTATATATATATACAGTGTTTTAACAATGTACAAATGGTTAAAGGACACAAGATAAAATAAATACGCATAAATATGGGTTGTATTTACAATGGTGTGTGTTCTTCAATGGTTGCCCTTTTCTCGTGGCAACAGGTCACAAATCTTGCTGCTGTGATGTCACACTGTGGAATTTCACCCAGTAGATATGGGAGTTTTTCAAATTTGGATTTGTTTTCGAATTCTTTGTGGATCTGTGTAATCTGAGGGAAATATGTATCTCTAATATGGTCATACATTGGGCAGGAGGTTAGGAAGTGCAGCTCAGTTTCTCTCTCTCTCTCTCTGTCTCTCAATTCAATTCAATTCAAGGACTTTATTGGCATGGGAAACATGTGTTAACATTGCCAAAGCAAGTGAGGTAGATAATATATAAAGTGAATATATAAAGTGAAATAAACAATAAAAATTAACAGTAAACATTACACATACAGAAGTTTCAAAACAATAAAGACATTACAAATGTCATATTATATATATACAGTGTTTTAACAATGTACAAATGGTTAAAGGACACTATCTCTCTCTCATTGACTACACACATGTTGTTTTCTCATTAGCTCCTCACGTCCCCATGTTGTGGAGACAGATGGTGGGTGGGACTATATTGTAGGTAAACTAATGGCTGGCTGGATGTATAGTCTTGGACAACTCTCGACCGGCAGCCTGCAGTGGGAGTTTCTGGAGTGATTTTCTAGTTTGGGTGGAGACAGACATGTGTGGTGCACTGTGGAGCTACAGAGTGTAGACTTATCTACTTCACTTGCTTTGGCAATGTTAACATATGTTTTCTATGCCAATAAAGCCCCTTGAATTGAATTGAGAGACAGCGAGAAAGAGAGAGACAGTGAGAGACAGACAGAGAGACAGAAGGAAAGGAAGACAGAGGAAGAAAGAGAGACAGAGAGACAGAGAGACAGAGAGACAGGGAGACAGATGAAGACAGAGAGACAGAGGAACACAGAGAGAGACAGAGAGACAGAGAGACAGAGGAAGACAGAGAGAGAAAGAGAGACAGAGGAAGACAGAGAGGAAGAAAGAGACAGAGAGAAAGACAATTAGAGAGACAGAGGAAGACAGAGAGACAGAGGAAGACAGAGAGGAAGACCATTAGAGAGACAGAGAGACAGAGGTAGACAGAGACAGAGAGAAAGACAATTAGAGAGACAGAGAGACAGAGGAAGACAGAGAGGAAGACCATTAGAGAGACAGAGAGACAGAGGAAGACAGAGAGACAGAGGAAGACAGAGAGAAAGACAATTAGAGAGACAGAGAGACAGAGGAAGACAGAGAGAAACACAATTAGAGAGACAGAGAGACAGAGGAAGACAGAAAGAATATTAGAGAGACAGCGAGACAGAGTAAGACAGACAGAGAGAAAGACAATTAGAGAGACAGAGAGACAGAGGAAGACAGACAGAGAGAAAGACAATTAGAGAGACAGAGAGACAGAGGTAGACAGAGAGACAGAGGAAGACAGACAGAGAGACAGAGAGAGACAGAGGTAGACAGAGACAGAGAGAGACAGAGAGACAGAGGAAGACAGACAGAGAGATACAGAGGGAAAGAGAGAAATATGTGTGAGAGAGATAGAGAGAGGGATAGAGAGAGAGAGAGGGATAGATAGAGAGAGAGAGAGAGGGAGAGAGAGGGATAGAGAGAGAGAGGGATAGAGAGAGAGAGAAAAGGGCAACCAGTGAAGAACACACACCATTGTAAATACAACCCATATTTATGCTTATTTATTTTATCTTGTGTCCTTTAACCATTTGTACATTGTTAAAACACTGTATATATATATATAATATGACATTTGTTATGTCTTTACTGTTTTGAAACCTCTGTATGTGTAATGTTTACTGTTAATTTTTGTTGTTTTTCACTTTATATTTTCACTTTGTATGTTGTCTACCTCACTTGCTTTGGCAATGTTAACACATGTTTCCCATGCCAATAAAGCCCTTGAATTGAATTGAATTGAATTGAGAGAGGGATAGAAGGAGAGAGAGAGAGAGAGAGAGAGGGCCCTCTCAGTCAGCTGGTGTTGGACCTCACCATCCAAGCTGACACCAGCACTGCTTCAAAAGAAAGAATTCCAATAAACAAAATCATGAACCAATCAAAGGAATCATATTTACAATACTGGAAAAACGAAACAAAATCCCAAAGCCGACTAAATTGCTATCTGACCCTAAACAGAGAATATGAATTGGCTGATTATCTCTACTCTGTCAGAGATACGAAGCAGAGACAGATCCTTACCAAGTACAGGCTGAGTGACCACCGATTGGCAATAGAAACCGGCAGACATAAAAAGACATGGCTACCCAAAGAGGAGCGTGTATGTGGTCACTGCATGACAGGGGAGGTAAAGACAGAGATGCACTTTCTCCTTTACTGTGATAAATATTCCTCACAGAGAGATTCATTATTCACAGAAATGACTACATATATTCCAAATTTTTACAAATTGAACCCAGAGGAAAAACTAAGAATACTCATGGGCGAAGGAGCAATGGCTCCTCTTGCAGCCAAATATGTATTTTCCTGCCATAGCCTGAGGGACACTGAATAATAACATCTGCATAGTAAACAGTAACTTACTTATTATTACTATTATTGTTATTACTATAATTATTAATGTTTACTGTAGACTGTTACCATTTTATTGTTATTATTTTTGTATTTAATTTTGTATTATTATTTACTACCATTTTATATTATTATTTGCTATCATTTACAATTTTGTTACAATGTATATTGTGTACATTGTTGCTTTGGCAATATTGACACAATGTTTTTCATGCCAATAAAGCAGCTTGAATTTGAATTTGAGAGACAGAGAGAGAGAGAGAGAGAGAGAGAGAGAGAGAGAGAGAGAGAGAGAGATGGATAGAGAGAGAGAGAGGGGGAGAGAGAGAGAGAGAGGGATAGAGAGAGATGGATAGAGAGAGAGAGAGAGAGAGAGAGAGAGAGAGAGAGAGAGAGAGAGAGAGAGAGAGAGAGAGAGACTACGTAGTATGATCATTCTGGATGGTATCATACAGACTGCTGCAGTAAAACAGCAGTTGGAGTTAGGGACAGACCGTCCAGCTTGATATATTTAACCAAGTCTCTGATGAATGTTTCCAGTGATTGTGAGTCTATTTCTCTGCATCCATTTGACGACCGAGCAGTACAACGACCCGGAGTCCTGACCGAAGCTGTATCAGATTGTAGAGACCTGGAACAGTGATCCAGCATAGACCCACAGCCCAGTAACATTTACATCCATTCATCCAGACCAGACACTCTTATCTGTAGCACAAGTAAACCATTATAAGATTGATTTGTTTCATTCTCTAGCTACAGTAGAATGCAGTGTTTTCACTGGAAACGGATCTATTGTTTGGTCAGAGGGGAAGGAGGCAGGGAGGGAGGGAGAGAGAGACATGATATGCATGAGGGAGGAAAAGGAAAAAGAATGACAACAAAAGTTCAAAGGATCAGCATTTTATTCATTGTCCCATTAGGTCTTTAGAGAGCAGAGAGAGGGAGTCACCCAGGCTGACAGAGGTAGGTCTTTAGAGAGCAGAGAGAGGGAGTCACCCAGGCTGACAGAGGTAGGTCTTTAGAGAGCAGAGAGAGGGAGTCACCCAGGCTGACAGAGGTAGGTCTTTAGAGAGCAGAGAGAGGGAGTCAACCCAGGCTGACAGAGGCAGGTCTTTAGAGAGCAGAGAGAGGGAGTCACCCAGGCTGACAGAGGTAGGTCTTTAGAGAGCAGAGAGAGGGAGTCAACCCAGGCTGACAGAGGTAGGTCTTTAGAGAGCAGAGAGAGGGAGTCAACCCAGGCTGACAGAGGCAGGTCTTTAGAGAGCAGAGAGAGGGAGTCACCCAGGCTGACAGAGGCAGGTCTTTAGAGAGCAGAGAGAGGGAGTCACCCAGGCTGACAGAGGCAGGTCTTTAGAGAGCAGAGAGAGGGAATCACCCAGGCTGACAGAGGCAGGTCTTTAGATAGCAGAGAGAGGGAGTCACTCAGGCTGACAGAGGTAGGTCTTTAGAGAGCAGAGAGAGGGAGTCACCCAGGCTGACAGAGGCAGATCTTTAGAGAGCAGAGATAGGGAATCACCCAGGCTGACAGAGGTAGGTCTTTAGAGAGCAGAGAGAGGGAGTCACCCAGGCTGACAGAGGCAGGTCTTTAGAGAGCCAGTTACAAAACAAGAGCAAATTTAATTTTTAATACCAATCGAGGGAACATATGGAAAAAGGTTATTTGCAACCATTTCCCTTTCTCAAAAAAGAGGGGCATCAGCCAAAGATGTCAGATCAGCATTTTTGAAGAAGCTGACCAGAGCAACACATATCAAACAGTAAACTTATATAATAATGGAACTGTATTGATACAAGGCAATGATTCAAGCCTCCAGGCTTTTGAGAATAGGTTTGCTACCCTAAAAGAAGACGCTGACATCATCTCAGAAAATGAGGAAAAAGTCAAGGAGGGAGATGGAGAAAAGCAGACCCCAATGGTCTCTGTGACCCAGCAGGAAGCCCTCAACGTCCCTTTACCTACCTCACCTGCAGCAGACAGAGTCAAGGACATGACAATTTCAATAAGAACACCTGCTATGCAACGTTTCCACAACACCCTCTCTCTAGTCGAAGCTGAGGTCATAGAACTCAGAGAGAAGAAGCTTCAAGAGGAGGACACTGTCCAGAAACTCAAAGAAGAGATGAAACAGTTCAGGGAGGAGAGCAGAGCATCCATAGCTAAATTAGAAAGCAGAATGGACAAGCTGAGTCAGACAAATGATGACCTCAGAGACCATCTGAGCACAACTAGAAAGGAGCTCGAACAAAAAGAGAGGTACATTGACACCCTCAACCGGCAGAGAGTCATTGTGTCCTCTGCATCTAGAAAACATGTCCACCAGCTTGGTACAACACAAGCAGAACCTGAGACCAGCATGGCCTCCACTACACAGCCGGATGACACTGCACCAGCCTACCAGTCTGCTCCAGCCCAGGTCAACCTACCAGCCTCTCAGTCTGCTCCAGCCCAGGTCAACCTACCAGCCTCCCAGTCTGCTCCAGCCCAGGTCAGAATACCAGCCTCCCAGTCTGCTCCAGCCCAGGTTAACCTACCAGCCTCCCAGTCTGCTCCAGCCCAGGTCAACCTACCAGCCTCCCAGTCCGCTCCAGCCCAGGTCAGAATACCAGCCTCCCAGTCTGCTCCAGCCCAGGTTAACCTACCAGCCTCCCAGTCTGCTCCAGCCCAGGTCAGAATACCAGCCTCCCAGTCTGCTCCACTCAGACAATCACCCACAACTGCAATTCTAATTGATTCAAATGGGAAGTTCTTAGTCCAGGAAAGATTATTCCCTAGACACCAGGTGTATAAGTTCTGGTGTCCTACAACTGAGAGTGCAATGCAGCTACTCAGTCAGACCAGGATTGACACCCCTGACAACATCATCATCCACACTGGCACAAACGACCTTCATGCCAAAGGTGAAAATGTATCTGGGGCAGTGAGAAGAGTGGCAGAACGGGCACAGGCTATGTTCCCAACAACCAATATAGTTGTGTCCACCCTCCTACCAAGAAAAGACTTCCCAGAAAAGTTGATCGACAAAATAAATCAACAGATCACTGTGGACTGTGCCTCACTGCTCAACGTCAGAACGGCTCACCACCCCACTCTGACATGTCAACACTTATATGATAATATACATCTTGATCAGGACAGTATCAGAACCTTTGCCAAGGACCTAAAAGATGCAACACTTGGCAGGGACCCACACACCCATCACCCCAGCAACAAAGGTCCCCCGCCCCACCTTCTGAAACAACAGTACCTCCACCATCCCGAGGAGAAAAGAGCCAGACATGGCTTATTACAGCACAGCTCTACTAGACCAGGCCCAACACAGCACAGCTCTACTAGACCAGGCCCAACACAGCACAGCTCTACTAGACCCGGCCCATCACAACACAGCTCTACTAGACCTGGCCCATCACAACAAAGCTCTACTAGACCTGGCCCATCACAACACAGCTCTACTAGACCTGGCCCATCACAACACAGCTCTACTAGACCTGGCCCATCACAACAAAGCTCTACTAGACCCGGCCCATCACAACACAGCTCTACTAGACCCGGCCCATCACAACACAGCTCTACTAGACCCGGCCCATCACAACGCAGCTCTACTAGACCCGGCCCATCACAACACAGCTCTACTAGACCTGTCCCATCACAACACAGCTCTACTAGACCCAGCCCATCACAACACAGCTCTGACCACTACTCCAGGGTCGGTCAGAACACTGCCCTTCAGGGAAGTAGACCACATGATGCAGTCCACACCATGTATCAATTAGATCGTCAGCCTACATATGCTGAGGTAACCTCTGGCAGAAGACCCCTAGAACAATCAGAGATAGGAGAGGTGCGCCAACTACTGCAACTAATATGCAGACTACTGAGCTAGACAGTCCCTTTAATTCACACACGGGCACGCACGCGCACACACACACACACAAACACACAGGGTTGCAGATTGCACATAACATAAGTACAATGCAATCTTATTCCATTCTTATTCATTTGTTTACAAATATTCCTAAATGTATTGACACCGGTATTATAATAATTATTATATGTAATGGTGTGTGTGTGTGTGTGTGTGTGTGTGTGCGCGTGTGTGTGTATGTATGTATGTATGTGTGTATATGTGTATGTGCATGTATGTGTGTATATATATATATATATATATATATATATATATATATGTATGTGTATATATATGTATATATATATGTATGTATGTATGTATGTGTGTGTGTGTGTGTGTGTGTGTGTGTGTGTGTATGTATGTATGTATGTATGTATGTGTGTATATGTATGTGTATGTATATATGTGTATGTATGTGTATGTGTATGTATGTATATATGTATATATATATGTATGTGTATGTATATATGTATGTATATGTGTATATATGTATGTATATATATGTATATGTGTATATATACATATTTTTTTTTTTTTTTTTTTTCGATGTACTTTACTCAAACCAGTGAATATCACTTATTATAAATGAGATCATTAACTATCAGCTCTTGGAATATCCAGGGCCTATACTCTTCACATTTTGGTTATAAAACAACTAATCCAGAATTGATTAAAAACATCAAGGGACAGGACATCATAATCCTACTGGAAACATGGTGTCGTGGAGACATAGATACTCAGTGTCCCTCAGGCTATAGAGAAAGTTTACTACCATCAATCAAACATAAAAATGTTAAACGGGGCCGAGACTCAGGTGGAATCATCATTTGGCATAAGCAGGACTTAGCACTGAATGAAATGAAAAAAGGTACCACTCACATTTGGCTAAAACTTAACAAAGGTACAATCTATTGTGACAATGATGTATACATATGTGCAGCTTATGCTCCTCCTTCAGATTCATCATATTATGATGATCAGTTTTTTGACAATCTCCAGACAGAAATCATTACATTTCAGGCGCAGGGTAAAGTGCTTCTTTGTGGAGATTTCAATGCAAGAACAGGTTCTGAGCCTGACTACACTGATGCGGGAGGTAACCACCACATATTTGGACACCCCTCCTTGTACAGTAGCCCTATTATAAATAATAGAAACAGTCCTGACCAAATACTGAACAAAAATGGAAAAGAGTTAGTACATCTCTGTCGAGCCTTAGGCCTGTACATGCTTAATGGTAGAATCAGAGGGGACTCTTTAGGTCAGTTTACTTACTGCTCAGCTCTTGGGACAAGTGTAGTCGATTATGCCATCACTGACATTGACCCCTCCTCCATTAGTGCATTCACTGTCAGACCACAGACACCATTGTCAGATCACAGTCAGATCAACGTGTTTCTGAAGAAATTAACCGGCAATATTCATTCAAAAAAACAGCCCAATAAACTTTACAACATAAACCAATCGTTCAGATGGGCTCCAAACAGTGCAGAGGCGTTCATTGAAACATTGAACTCAAATGAAATGATGAACTCTATACAGTTTTTCAATAACTCACAGTACCAAAACAATAAAGATGGTGTCAATTCAGCTACCCAAAACATCAACTGCATATTCCAAAAAGCAGCATCAAAAGCAAATTTGAGAAAACCAAAGCGATGCAACATCAGAAGCAAAAATCAAAATGTTACTGACAAATGGTTTGATAATGAATGTAAAACAATTAGAAAACACCTAAGACAAATGTCAAACAAAAAACATAAGCAGCAAAACAACCCAGAGCTACGATATGAATACTTCGAAACTCTGAAACAGTATAAACAAACACTGAAATGCAAGAAATTGAATTATACCAACAAGACACTTGATGAAATTGAAAACGCAATTGACCAAAATCAGTTCTGGGACATGTGGAACAATTTAAGCACAACAAAGCCACAAGAATTAGCCATACAAGATGTAGGAATTTGGAAAACTTACTTTGATAATCTATACAAAAACATCCCACAAAAAGACTTAAACCAGAACCAATTAGAAATTAAAGAAAAATTGAACATCCTGGAATCAGTCATTAAAAACAACCAAAATCCATTAGATTACCCAATAACCCAACAAGAACTAAATGAAAAGCTAAAATCTATTAAATCAAAAAAGGCTTGTGGTGTAGACAACATCAGAAATGAAATGCTGAAAAACAGCACACCTGAGTTGCAAAATGCTGTGCTTAAATTGTTCAACATGGTTTTAACTTCTGGCTGCTTCCCTGATGTCTGGAACCAGGGGCTCATCTCCCCTATCCACAAAAGTGGAGACAAATCAGACCCCAATAATTACAGGGGAATTTGCGTCAACAGTAATTTGGGAAAGATTTTCTGTAGCATTTTGAATTCAAGAATTCAAACCTTTCTTCAAGAAAAAAATGTAATAAGTAAATGTCAAATTGGCTTTCTCCCTAACCATCGCACTACTGACCATATATACACCTTACACACACTAATTAATAAACACGTCCACCAAAAAAAAGAGGGCAAAATCTTTGCTTGCTTTATTGACTTTAAAAAAGCATTTGATTCGATTTGGCACGAAGGGCTATTCTACAAAATTCTACAAAGTGGGCTTGGTGGTAAGGTGTATGACTTAATAAAATGTATGTACACAGAAAACAAGTGTGCAATAAAAATCAAAAACCAAAGAACAGAATTTTTTTCACAATGTCGAGGTGTGAGACAAGGCTGCAATTTGAGTCCAAATCTTTTCAACATTTATATCAATGAATTAGCAGACATGTTGGACCAATCTCCAGCCCCAGGACTCACACTATTTGACACAGAGGTGAAATACCTGCTATATGCTGATGACTTGGTACTTCTATCACCAACCAAAGAAGGTCTTCAACAAAACATTAATATTCTGGAGCAATATTGCCATAATTGGGCCCTGGCAGTAAATTTCCAAAAAACTAAAATCATGATTTTCCAAAAAAAAACCCAGATGTCAGAAACAAAAATGTAAATTCACCCTGAACAACACCTTAATTGAACACACAAAAAATTACACCTACCTTGGTCTGACCATATCTGCATCGGGAAACTTTAATATGGCAGTGAAGGCACTCAAAGAAAAAGCCCGCAGAGCAATGTATGCAATAAAAATGAAATTATTCAAAATCAACATCCCAATTAGAATTTGGACTAAAATATTTGACAGTGTAATCCTACCAATAGCACTTTATGGAAGTGAGGTTTGGGGGCCACTCAATAAACTGGATTTTAAAATGTGGGACAAACATCCAATTGAAACCCTACATGCAGAATTCTGTCGGAAAATTCTACAAGTCCAGAGAAATACACCAACTAATGCATGTAGGGCAGAATTGGGCCGTTTTCCAGTAATAATGAAAATACAGAAAAGATCATTAAAATTTTGGCTACATCTAAATTCAAGTCCAAATTCGAGTCTGCAATTTAAAGCACTTCAAGCCCAAGAGCTGAGCCCAGAAACGAGCCCTCTCAGTCAGCTGGTGTTGGACCTCACCAATCAAGCTGACACCAGCACTGCTTCAAAAGAAAGAATTCCAATAAACAAAATCATGAACCAATCAAAGGAATCATACTTACAATACTGGAAAAACGAAACAAAATCCCAAAGCCGACTAAATTGCTATCTGACCCTAAACAGAGAATATGAATTGGCTGATTATCTCTACTCTGTCAGAGATACGAAGCAGAGACAGATCCTTACCAAGTACAGGCTGAGTGACCACCGATTGGCAATAGAAACCGGCAGACATAAAAAGACATGGCTACCCAAAGAGGAGCGTGTATGTGGTCACTGCATGACAGGGGAGGTAGAGACAGAGATGCACTTTCTCCTTTACTGTGAAAAATATTCCTCACAAAGAGATTCATTATTCACAGAAATGACTACATATATTCCACATTTTTACAAATTGAACCCAGAGGAAAAACTAAGAATACTCATGGGCGAAGGAGCAATGGCTCCTCTTGCAGCCAAATATGTATTTTCCTGCCATAGCCTGAGGGACACTGAATAATAACATCTGCATAGTAAACAGTAACTTACTTATTATTACTATTATTGTTATTACTATAATTATTAATGTTTACTGTAGACTGTTACCATTTTATTGTATTTATTTTTTTATTATTATTTACTACCATTTTATATTATTATTTGCTATCATTTACAATTTTGTTACAATGTATATTGTATACATTGTTGCTTTGGCAATATTGACACAATGTTTTTCATGCCAATAAAGCAGCTTGAATTTGAGAGAGAGAGAGAGAGAGAGAGAGAGAGAGAGCAGAGAGAGACAGAGAGAGAGCAGAGAGAAAGAGAGAGAGAGCAGAGAGAGGGAATAGCCCAGGCTGACAGAGGCAGGCGTGGGGTCAGGAGGGAGAGAGAGAGAGAGAGAGAGAGAGAGAGAGAGACAGATAGAGAGACAGAGAGAGAGAGTGAGAGACAGAGACAGAGAGACAGAGAGAGAGACAGAGAGAGAGAGAGAGAGAGAGAGCAGAGAGACAGAGAGAGAGAGAGAGAGCGAGAGAGCAGAGAGAGACAGAGAGAGAGCAGAGAGAAAGAGAGAGAGAGCAGAGAGAGAGAGAAAGAGAGCAGAGAGAGAGAGAGAGTGACAGAGAGAGAGAGAGAGCAGTGCACAGAGAGACAGAGAGATAGACAGAGAGAGAGAGAGAGAGAGAGAGAGCAGAGAGAAAGAGAGAGAGAGCAGAGAGAGAGAGAGAAAGAGAGCAGAGAGAGAGAGAGAGTGACAGAGAGAGAGAGAGAGAGAGAGCAGTGCACAGAGATACAGAGAGATAGACAGAGAGAGAGAGAGAGAGAGAGAGAGCAGAGAGAAAGAGAGAGAAAGCAGAGAGAGAGAGAGCAGAGAGAGAGAGTGGGGGGAAAGAAAGAGAGAGAGAGAGAGAGAGAGAGAGAGAGAGAGAGAGAGAGCAGTGCACAGAGAGACAGAGGGAGAGACAGAGAGAGCAGAGAGAAAGAGAGAGAGAGCAGAGAGAGAGTGGGGGGAAAGAAAGAGAGAGAGAGAGAGAGAGAGAGAGAGAGAGAGAGCAGAGAGAGAGAGAGATAGACAGAGAGAGAGAGCAGAGAGAGAGCAGAGAGAGAGAGAGAGAAAGAGAGAGAGAACAGAGAGAGAGAGTGGGGGGAAAGAAAGAGAGAGAGAGAGAAAGAGAGAGAGAGAAAGAGAGAGAGAGAGCAGAGAGAGAGAGAGAGAGAGAGAGAGCAGAGAGAGAGAGAGAGAGAGAGAGAGAGAGAGACAAAGAGAGAGACAGAGAGAGACAGAGAGAGAGACAGAGAGAGACAGAGAGAGAGACAGAGAGAGAGACAGAGAGAGAGAGAGAGAGAGAGAGAGAGAGACAGAGAGAGAGACAGAGAGAGACACAGAGAGAGAGAGAGAGAGAGACACAGAGAGAGAGTGGGGGGGAAAGGTATTTCCCCATTGTTGTGTTTTCAAAGCAAATCAAGATCTTTTCAGAAGTACATGTCTAGAATTCCTTCCGTTTAAGTAGCAGACTCATTTTTTACACTTTTAAAAAAAAATCTCTTTCTCTATTTAATTGCCAGGCTCTGTTATCCAAAAGCAGTGAACAAAATGATGATAGGGTGAAAAGGGTGAAAAGGGTGAAAAGGGTGAAAAGGGTGAAAAGGGTGAAAAGGGTGAAAAGCTTGAAGAAATATGCAACTAAAAACAGAAAGGAGGACAGCATCTTAGTGGGTAGTGTGCCACAAAGAGTGTGAAATAGACCACATTTAATTCCACAACGTCATGATTTACAGCCAAATGAGGAAACACCCACGGACTACATGTATCACAGTTTTAATATAGAACTCCCAATATGCAAACCAATGGCACCCTATTCCCTATATAGGACTCCCTATTAACTACGTTCATCAGTAGTGCAATAAATATGGAATAGGGTTCTATAGGGCTCTGGTCTAAAGTAGTGCACTATATAGGGAATAGGGTTTCATTGGGCTCTGGTCTAAAGTAGTGCACTATATATAGGGAATAGGGTTCTATAGGGCTCTGGTCTAAAGTAGTGCACTATATATAGGGAATAGGGTTCTATAGGGATCTGGTCTAAAGTAGTGCACTATATATAGGGAATAGGGTTCTATAGGGCTCTGGTCTAAAGTAGTGCACTATATATAGGGAATAGGGTTCTATATGGCTCTGGTCTAAAGTAGTGCACTATATATAGGGAATAGGGTTCTATATGGCTCTGGTCTAAAGTAGTGCACTATATATAGGGAATAGGGTTCTATAGGGCTCTGGTCTAAAGTAGTGCACTATATATAGGGAATAGGGTTTCATAGGGCTCTGGTCTAAAGTAGTGCACTATATAGGGAATAGGGTTCCATAGGGCTCTGGTCTAAAGTAGTGCACTATATAGGGAATAGGGTTCCATAGGGCTCTGGTCTAAAGTAGTGCACTATATAGGGAATAGGGTTCCATAGGGCTCTGGTCTAAAGTAGTGCACTATGTAGGGAATAGGGTGCCATTTGGGGCTCATCCTAAAAGTTGCTGTGCGTGTTTGACAGGTTAGTGATTAGTCATGGCTATTGATCGGACAATGTTTCGCCTCAAGGGGAATCGGTATTTATGTAAAGACGGAAGGGACATTATTTCAGTGAGTCGGGAATGGCTCTTATAGCTAACAGTTGACCCTGTCTTCATTAGTAATATGTGGTCAGAGTTAAGAGTGCGTGTGCCTGTGTGTGTGTGTGTGTGTGTGTGTGTGTGTATCCATGGTCATAGTTCAGGGTGTGTGTGTGTGTGTGTGTGTATGCATGCGTCTGTGGTCAGAGTTAAGGGTGTGTGTGTGTGTGTGTGTGTGTGTGTGTATGTGTGTGTGTGTGTGTGTGTGTGTGTGTGTGTGTGTATCCATGGTCAGAGTTCAGGGTGTGTGTGTGTGGGGGGGGGGGGGGGGGGGGTATGTGTGTGTGCATGCGTGTATCCGTGGTCAGAGTTAAGGGTGTGTGTGTGTTTGTGTGTGTATGCATGCGTCTGTGGTCAGAGTTAAGGGTGTGTGTGTGTGTGTGTGTGTGTGTGTGTGTGTGTGTGTGTGTATGCATGCGTCTGTGGTCAGAGTTAAGGGTGTGTGTGTGTGTTTTTGTGTGTGTGTGTATGCATGCGTCTGTGGTCAGAGTTAAGGGTGTGTATGTGTGTGTGTGTGTGTGTGTGTGTGTGTGTGTGTGTGTGTGTGTGTGTGTGTGTGTGTGTGTGTGTGTGTGTGTGTATGCATGTGTCTGTGGTCAGAGTAAAGGGTTTATAAACAATCCAAGACAAGTTAATCAATCTCATGGTATTTTTTTAAGGTCAGACCGCTCATTACTGGTGAAAAACGAAACACAGATTCAAGTATTATTCCTCATGACCTCTTGATAGCAACTACCAACCTTAACTGGTGACATTGAACTGCGTGTGTGTGTGTGTCAACAGCACATGCTTTGTTATTGTACTCATTTACTGCATGAGTAGTCCATCTAGCCCTCCAGTAGTTAAATACGAGGTCCGGGCCCTCAGTCACCTTTTTTTTCGCACAAAAAAACAACAACAATAATAGTAATAATATAATATCAACAGTAAGTTGAGACCCCAACTGATTACCCAATGTACAGGGACTGAGTTCCCCAACATAGTGACTGAGTTATGACTGAGTTCTCCAATGTACAGGGACTGAGTTCCCCAACATAGTGACTGAGTTATGACTGAGTTCTCCAATGTACAGGGACTGAGTTCCTCAACATAGTGACTGAGTTTTAACTGAGTTCCTCAACATAGTGACTGAGTTTTAACTGAGTTCTCCAATATACAGTGACTGAGTTTTGACTGGGTTTTAACTGAGTTCTCCAATATACAGTGACTGAGTTTTGACTGAGTTTTAACTGAGTTCCCCAACATAGTGACTGAGTTTTAACTGAGTTCCTCAACATAGTGACTGAGTTTTAACTGAGTCCCTCAACATAGTGACTGAGTTTTGACTGAGTTCCCCAACATAGTGACTGAGTTTTGACTGAGTTCCTCAACATAGTGACTGAGTTTTAACTGAGTTCCTCTACATAGTGACTGAGTTTTGACTGAGTTCCTCAACATGGTGACTGAGTTCCTCAACATAGTGGCTGAGTTTTGACAGAGTTCCTCAACATAGTGACTGAGTTTTGACTGAGTTCCTCAACATAGTGACTGAGTTTTAACTGAGTTCCTCTACATAGTGACTGAGTTTTGACTGAGTTCCTCAACATAGTGACTGAGTTTTAACTGAGTTCTCCAATATACAGTGACTGAGTTTTGACTGGGTTTTAACTGAGTTCTCCAATGTACAGTGACTGAGTTCCTCAACATAGTGACTGAGTTTTAACTGAGTTCCTCAACATGGTGACTGAGTTTTAACTGAGTTCTCCAATGTACAGTGACTGAGTTCCTCAACATAGTGACTGAGTTTTGACTGAGTTCCTCAACATAGTGACTGAGTTTTAACTGAGTTCTCCAATATACAGTGACTGAGTTTTGACTGGGTTTTAACTGAGTTCTCCAATGTACAGTGACTGAGTTCCTCAACATAGTGACTGAGTTTTAACTGAGTTCCTCAACATGGTGACTGAGTTTTGACTGAGTTCCTCAACATAGTGACTGAGTTTTAACTGAGTTCCCCAACATAGTGACTGAGTTTTGACTGAGTTCCTCAAAATAGTGACTGAGTTTTGACAGAGTTCCTCAACATAGTGACTGAGTTTTGACTGAGTTCCTCAACATAATGACTGAGTTTTAACTGAGTTCCTCAACATAGTGACTGAGTTTTGACTGAGTTCCTCAACATAGTGACTGAGTTTTAACTGAGTTCCCCAACATAGTGACTGAGTTTTGACTGAGTTCCTCAACATAGTGACTGAGTTTTGACAGAGTTCCTCAACATAGTGACTGAGTTTTGACTGAGTTCCTCAACATAATGACTGAGTTTTAACTGAGTTCCTCAACATAGTGACTGAGTTTTAACTGAGTTCCTCAACATAGTGACTGAGTTTTGACTGAGTTCCCCAATATACAGTGACTGAGTTTTGACTGAGTTCCCCAATGTACAGTGACTGAGTTCCTCAACGTAGTGACTGAGTTTTAACTGAGTTCTCCAATATACAGTGACTGAGTTTTGACTGAGTTTTAACTGAGTTCCCCAACATAGTGACTGAGTTTTGACTGAGTTCCTCAACATAGTGACTGAGTTTTAACTGAGTTCCTCAACATAGTGACTGAGTTTTGACTGAGTTCCTCAACATAGTGACTGAGTTTTAACTGAGTACTCCAATATACAGTGACTGAGTTTTGACTGGGTTTTAACTGAGTTCTCCAATGTACAGTGACTGAGTTCCTCAACATAGTGACTGAGTTTTAACTGAGTTCCTCAACATAGTGACTGAGTTTTAACTGAGTTCCTCAACATAGTGACTGAGTTTTGACTGAGTTCCTCAACATAGTGACTGAGTTTTAACTGAGTTCTCCAATATACAGTGACTGAGTTTTGACTGGGTTTTAACTGAGTTCTCCAATATACAGTGACTGAGTTTTGACTGAGTTTTAACTGAGATCCCCAACATAGTGACTGAGTTTTAACTGAGTTCCTCAACATAGTGACTGAGTTTTAACTGAGTCCCTCAACATAGTGACTGAGTTTTGACTGAGTTCCCCAACATAGTGACTGAGTTCCTCAACATGGTGACTGAGTTCCTCAACATGGTGACTGAGTTCCTCAACATAGTGGCTGAGTTTTGACAGAGTTCCTCAACATAGTGACTGAGTTTTGACTGAGTTCCTCAACATAGTGACTGAGTTTTAACTAATTTCCTCAACATAGTGACTGAGTTTTGACTGAGTTCCTCAACATAGTGACTGAGTTATAACTGAGTTCCTCAACATAGTGACTGAGTTTTGACTGAGTTCCCCAATATACAGTGACTGAGTTCCTCAACGTAGTGACTGAGTTTTAACTGAGTTCTCCAATATACAGTGACTGAGTTTTGACTGAGTTTTAACTGAGTTCCCCAACATAGTGACTGAGTTTTAACTGAGTTGCTCAACATAGTGACAGTTTTAACTGAGTCCCTCAACATAGTGGCTGAGTTTTGACTGAGTTCCTCAACATAGTGACTGAGTTTTAACTGAGTTCCTCAACATAGTGACTGAGTTTTGACTGAGTTCCTCAACATAGTGACTGAGTTTTGACTGAGTTCCTCAACATAGTGACTGAGTTTTAACTGAGTTCCTCAACATAGTGACTGAGTTTTGACTGAGTTCCTCAACATAGTGACTGAGTTTTGACTGAGTTCCTCAACATAGTGACTGAGTTTTAACTGAGTTCCTCAACATAGTGACTGAGTTCCTGAACATAGTGACTGAGTTTTGACTGAGTTTCTAAATATACATTGCGGTGAAATAGTATTCGCCCCCTTCCTGATTTTCTCTGTTTTTGCATCTTTTTGATACTGAATGTTATCAGATCTTCAACCAAAACCTAATATTTACAAATTCCCCCCCTGGATTTGACTAAACCAGTCCAAAACTTCACATTATTTTTATTTTTAACCAAATTTCATGTAGTCTTGATTGTGTGGTTTGGATCATTGTCTTTCTGCGTGACCCAGCTGCACTTCAGCTTCAGTTCATAGACGGATGGCCTGACGTTCTCCTGTAGAATTCTCTGATAATAGAGCAGAATTCATGGTTCCTTCTAAGGCAAGTCGTCCAGGTCCCGAGGCAACAAAACATCCCCAAACCATCACACTACCAACAAGATACTTGACCGTTGGTGTGCGAATTCTTACTGTGGAATGCAGTGTTTGGTTTTCGACAGACATAATGGGACCCATCTCGTCCGAAATGTTTACTTAAGTTTGCCTTTAAGCACCTGGATGATCATCAAGACTCTTGGAAGAATGTTCGTTAGACGGATGAGTCAAAAGTTTACCTTTTTGGATGCCACTCAGATGTGTTATTAACGTGGCATAAGTCATGGCAAAGTATGTAGAATTGCAGGAATTTTGCTGTAAAACTGCAAAATATTCTCCCCACCCCATGTGAAAACGTGTAGAATATCCCATGTGAAAACGTGTAGAATATCCCATGTGAAAACGTGTAGAATATCCCATGTGAAAACGTGTAGAATATCCCATGTGAAAACGTGTAGAATATCCCATGTGAAAATGTGTAGAATATCCCATGTGAAAACGTGTAGATTATCCCATGTGAAAACAGGTAGAATATCCCATGTGAAAACATGTAGAATATCCCATGTGAAAACGTGTAGAATATCCCATGTGAAAACGTGTAGAATATCCCATGTGAAAACGTGTAGAATATCCCATGTGAAAATGTGTAGAATATCCCATGTGAAAACAGGTAGAATATCCCATGTGAAAACGTGTAGAATATCCCATGTGAAAACGTGTAGATTATCCCATGTGAAAACAGGTAGAATATCCCATGTGAAAACATGTAGAATATCCCATGTGAAAACGTGTAGAATATCCCATGTGAAAACGTGTAGAATATCCCATGTGAAAACGTGTAGAATATCCCATGTGAAAATGTGTAGAATATCCCATGTGAAAACATGTAGAATATCCCATGTGAAAACGTGTAGAATATCCCATGTGAAAACGTGTAGAATATCCCATGTGAAACCGTGTAGAATATCCCATGTGAAAACGTGTAGAATATCCCATGTGAAAACGTGTAGAATATCCCATGTGAAAACGTGTAGAATATCACATGTGAAAACGTGTAGATTATCCCATGTGAAAACAGGTAGAATATCCCATGTGAAAACATGTAGAATATCCCATGTGAAAACGTGTAGAATATCCCATGTGAAAACGTGTAGAATATCCCATGTGAAAACGTGTAGAATATCCCATGTGAAAACGTGTAGAATATCCCATGTGAAAACTTGTAGAATATCCCATGTGAAAACGTGTAGATTATCCCATGTGAAAACGTGTAGAATATCCCATGTGAAAACGTGTAGAATATCCCATGTGAAAACGTGTAGAATATCCCATGTGAAAACGTGTAGAATATCCCATGTGAAAACGTGTAGAATATCCCATGTGAAAACGTGTAGAATATCCCATGTGAAAACGTGTAGAATATCCCATGTGAAAACGTGTAGAATATCACATGTGAAAACGTGTAGATTATCCCATGTGAAAACAGGTAGAATATCCCATGTGAAAACATGTAGAATATCCCATGTGAAAACGTGTAGAATATCCCATGTGAAAACGTGTAGAATATCCCATGTGAAAACATGTAGAATATCCCATGTGAAAACGTGTAGAATATCCCATGTGAAAACTTGTAGAATATCCCATGTGAAAACGTGTAGATTATCCCATGTGAAAACAGGTAGAATATCCCATGTGAAAACATGTAGAATATCCCATGTGAAAACGTGTAGAATATCCCATGTGAAAACCTGTAGATTATCCCATGTGAAAACAGGTAGAATATCCCATGTGAAAACATGTAGAATATCCCATGTGAAAACGTGTAGAATATCCCATGTGAAAACGTGTAGAATATCCCATGTGAAAACTTGTAGAATATCCCATGTGAAAACGTGTAGAATATCCTATGTGAAAACTTGTAGAATATCCCATGTGAAAACGTGTAGAATATCCCATGTGAAAACTTATAGAATATCCCATGTGAAAACGTGTAGAATATCCCATGTGAAAACGTGTAGAATATCCCATGTGAAAACGTGTAGAATATCCAATGTGAAAACGTGTAGAATATCCCATGTGAAAACGTGTGGAATATCCCATGTGAAAACGTGTAGAATATCCCATGTGAAAACGTGTAGAATATTCCATGTGAAAACGTGTAGAATATCCCATGTGAAAACGTGTAGAATATCCCATGTGAAAACGTGTAGAATATCCCATGTGGAAACGTGTAGAATATCCCATGTGAAAACGTGTAGAATATCCCATGTGAAAACGTGTAGAATATCCCATGTGAAAACGTGTAGAATATCCCATGTGAAAACGTGTAGAATATCCCATGTGAAAACGTGTAGAATATGCCATGTGGAAACGTGTAGAATATCCCATGTGAAAACGTGTAGAATATCCCATGTGAAAACGTGTAGAATATCCCATGTGAAAACGTGTAGAATATCCCATGTGAAAACTTGTAGAATATCACATGTGAAAACGTGTAGATTATCCCATGTGAAAACAGGTAGAATATCCCATGTGAAAACATGTAGAATATCCCATGTGAAAACGTGTAGAATATCCCATGTGAAAACGTGTAGAATATCCCATGTGAAAACATGTAGAATATCCCATGTGAAAACGTGTAGAATATCCCATGTGAAAACTTGTAGAATATCCCATGTGAAAACGTGTAGATTATCCCATGTGAAAACAGGTAGAATATCCCATGTGAAAACATGTAGAATATCCCATGTGAAAACGTGTAGAATATCCCATGTGAAAATGTGTAGATTATCCCATGTGAAAACAGGTAGAATATCCCATGTGAAAACATGTAGAATATCCCATGTGAAAACGTGTAGAATATCCCATGTGAAAACGTGTAGAATATCCCATGTGAAAACTTGTAGAATATCCCATGTGAAAACGTGTAGAATATCCCATGTGAAAACTTGTAGAATATCCCATGTGAAAACGTGTAGAATATCCCATGTGAAAACTTATAGAATATCCCATGTGAAAACGTGTAGAATATCACATGTGAAAACGTGTAGAATATCCCATGTGAAAACGTGTAGAATATCCCATGTGAAAACATGTAGAATATCACATGTGAAAACTTGTAGAATATCCCATGTGAAAACGTGTAGAATATCCCATGTGGAAACGTGTAGAATATCCCATGTGAAAACGTGTAGAATATCCCATGTGAAAACGTGTAGAATATCCCATGTGAAAACGTGTAGAATATCCCATGTGAAAACGTGTAGAATATGCCATGTGGAAACATGTAGAATATCCCATGTGAAAACGTGTAGAATATATCCCATGTGAAAACGTGTAGAATATCCCATGTGAAAACGTGTAGAATATCCCATGTGAAAACGTGTAGAATATCCCATGTGAAAACGTGTAGAATATCCCATGTGAAAACAAGTAGAATATCACACGTGAAAACTTGTAGAATATCCCATGTGAAAACGTGTAGAATATCCCATGTGAAAACGTGTAGAATATCCCATGTGAAAACGTGTAGAATATCCCATGTGAAAATGTGTAGAATATCCCATGTGAAAACGTGTAGATTATCCCATGTGAAAACAGGTAGAATATCCCATGTGAAAACATGTAGAATATCCCATGTGAAAACGTGTAGAATATCCCATGTGAAAACGTGTAGAATATCCCATGTGAAAACGTGTAGAATATCCCATGTGAAAATGTGTAGAATATCCCATGTGAAAACGTGTAGAATATCCCATGTGAAAACGTGTAGAATATCCCATGTGAAAACGTGTAGAATATGCCATGTGGAAACGTGTAGAATATCCCATGTGAAAACGTGTAGAATATCCCATGTGAAAACGTGTAGAATATCCCATGTGAAAACATGTAGAATATCCCATGTGAAAACGTGTAGAATATCCCATGTGAAAACGTGTAGAATATCCCATGTGAAAACGTGTAGAATATCCCATGTGAAAATGTGTAGAATATCCCATGTGAAAACGTGTAGAATATCCCATGTGAAAACGTGTAGAATATCCCATGTGAAAACGTGTAGAATATGCCATGTGGAAACGTGTAGAATATCCCATGTGAAAACGTGTAGAATATCCCATGTGAAAACGTGTAGAATATCCCATGTGAAAACAGGTAGAATATCCCATGTGAAAACATGTAGAATATCCCATGTGAAAACGTGTAGAATATCCCATGTGAAAATGTGTAGATTATCCCATGTGAAAACAGGTAGAATATCCCATGTGAAAACATGTAGAATATCCCATGTGAAAACGTGTAGAATATCCCATGTGAAAACGTGTAGAATATCCCATGTGAAAACTTGTAGAATATCCCATGTGAAAACGTGTAGAATATCCCATGTGAAAACTTGTAGAATATCCCATGTGAAAACGTGTAGAATATCCCATGTGAAAACTTATAGAATATCCCATGTGAAAACGTGTAGAATATCACATGTGAAAACGTGTAGAATATCCCATGTGAAAACGTGTAGAATATCCCATGTGAAAACATGTAGAATATCACATGTGAAAACTTGTAGAATATCCCATGTGAAAACGTGTAGAATATCCCATGTGGAAACGTGTAGAATATCCCATGTGAAAACGTGTAGAATATCCCATGTGAAAACGTGTAGAATATCCCATGTGAAAACGTGTAGAATATCCCATGTGAAAACGTGTAGAATATGCCATGTGGAAACGTGTAGAATATCCCATGTGAAAACGTGTAGAATATATCCCATGTGAAAACGTGTAGAATATCCCATGTGAAAACGTGTAGAATATCCCATGTGAAAACGTGTAGAATATCCCATGTGAAAACGTGTAGAATATCCCATGTGAAAACAAGTAGAATATCACACGTGAAAACTTGTAGAATATCCCATGTGAAAACGTGTAGAATATCCCATGTGAAAACGTGTAGAATATCCCATGTGAAAACGTGTAGAATATCCCATGTGAAAATGTGTAGAATATCCCATGTGAAAACGTGTAGATTATCCCATGTGAAAACAGGTAGAATATCCCATGTGAAAACATGTAGAATATCCCATGTGAAAACGTGTAGAATATCCCATGTGAAAACGTGTAGAATATCCCATGTGAAAACGTGTAGAATATCCCATGTGAAAATGTGTAGAATATCCCATGTGAAAACGTGTAGAATATCCCATGTGAAAACGTGTAGAATATCCCATGTGAAAACGTGTAGAATATCCCATGTGAAAACGTGTAGAATATCCCATGTGAAAATGTGTAGAATATCCCATGTGAAAACGTGTAGATTATCCCATGTGAAAACAGGTAGAATATCCCATGTGAAAACATGTAGAATATCCCATGTGAAAACGTGTAGAATATCCCATGTGAAAACGTGTAGAATATCCCATGTGAAAACATGTAGAATATCCCATGTGAAAACTTGTAGAATATCCCATGTGAAAACGTGTAGAATATCCCATGTGAAAACGTGTAGAATATCCCATGTGAAAACGTGTAGAATATCACATGTGAAAACGTGTAGAATATCCCATGTGAAAACGTGTAGAATATCCCATGTGGAAACGTGTAGAATATCCCATGTGAAAACGTGTAGAATTCCAGGAAATTTGCTGTAAAACTGCAAAATATTCTATGTGAAAACGTGTAGAATATCCCATGTGAAAACGTGTAGAATTGCATGATATTAACTGCAGAAACAACTTTTTGTTTTAATGTAAGGCTAATTTATTTGTTTACCTTTTAGTATACTTCTTTTTTTTTCATGCTAACAAATCCCTTTGTATGTATTCAATTAAAGTTTTTAATCCCTGAGTTAATTTGAGTTTTAACGTGTTGTGGCTAATTGTATAGCTCTGGGCAGCTGAACGATCCAGGCAGCCGAGCACGTATCCCGACCGGTAACCAATCAATGGGCAAGTACATTTTGCTCCGCCTACTGCACTGGGTGGGTTGAAAACTCACTGTAGGTCCAACGGAATGGTCGAAAATGTTCACACTCCGCCTGCATGGGGCAGCAGGCGATGCAAAATGTAATTTGCCCGTCATGATACCAGCCCGTGATGCGTGGGCGTAATCTAAGTTTCACAGCTGTCCAACTCAAACATCATCACGTCAAATGATCACGACAATATAAACCCAGCTACCTGAGGACATTTTAACATTCCAGCGATGGACTCTTTTCTCGTTGGGTCTGAATATGGAAATTATAAAGACGTAAATGCTGCGATCGGAAAAACTCCCAAGATGATAATTTTACAACCGCGATTCAATAACAGTGTAAAAAGCTATTGCATTTTACGAGGAATTTCAATTCTGTGAAATATTCGACAAAACACAGGGTCAAAGTGTGTCCGAATACAATATCTGATGATTTATATTCATAGGCCAATTCTCAGCCTGCGACAAAAACACGATTGTCTTTGGTTTAGTCCTGAGGTGGTGTGTTCGTTCACCTGCTTCCAG
>NC_048580.1:3641770-3649270 GCF_013265735.2 Oncorhynchus mykiss
ACGTCAGTGAATGTCATAACAAGAGAAAAACTTCTGATTTTTACAACCAACATTTTGAAAAGGCACCTTGTGTGTTCTACTATTCTAACTCTGAACAGGAAGTCGGGACCCCGACTGAGTTACCCCTTCTAGCGGGCCAAACCAAATGTCGTTGCGAGCCAAGTTTGGAGGGGCCCTGCTCTAAAGAGATGAAAGGACATCACTCTCCTGGGTTGACAACTTCCACTACTGTGTCATCAATCAATCAATCAAATGTATTTATATAGCCCTTCGTACATCAGCTGATATCTCAAAGTGCTGTACAGAAACCCAGTCTAAAACCCCAAAACAGCAAGCAATGCAGATGTAGAAGCACGGTGGCTAGGAAAAACTCCCTAGAAAGGCCGGGAACCTAGGAAGAAACCTAGGGAGGAACCAGGCTCTGAGGGGTGGCCAGTCCTCTTCTGGCTGTGCCGGGTAGAGAGGAACCAGGCTCTGAGGGGTGGCCAGTCCTCTTCTGGCTGTGCCGGGTAGAGAGGAACCAGGCTCTGAGGAGTGGGCCAGTCCTCTTCTGGCTGTGCCGGGTAGAGGGGAACCAGGCTCTGAGGGGTGGCCAGTCCTCTTCTGGCTATGCATACACCACATCTAACAGTCTGACCCTAGCCCCCCGGCACATAGACTACTGCAGCATAGATACTGGAGACTGAGACAAGGGTGGGTCGGGGGACACTGTGGACCCGCCCGACGATACCCCCGGACAGACCACCAACTTACTGCCCTGAGACAAGGCTAAGCTACGAAGATCTCCTCCACTACACAAGCCCGAGGGGGAAGCTAAACTGGACAGGAAGATCACGCCAACCCAATCAAGTGACCCCTCCTACGGACAGCATAGAAGAGAACTAGTCAACCAGGGACTCAGCCCCTGTAATAGGGTCAAAGGCAGAGAATCCCAGTGGAGAGAGGAGAACCGGCCAGGCAGAAACAGCAAAGGTAGTTCGTCGCTCCAGTAGCTTGCCGTTCACCTTCGCACCCCTTGGCCAGACTACACTCAATCATAGGACCTACTGAACAGATGAGTCTTCAAGAAAGACTTCAAGGTCAAAACTGAGTTTGCGTATCTCACATTCCAAAATTCCAAAAAAATGGAGCTCTATAGGAGAAAGCCCTGCCTCCAGCTGTTTGCTTAGAAATTCTAAGGACAATTAGGAGGCCTGCGTCTTGTGACTGTAGCGTACGTGTTGGTATGTACGGCAGGACCAAATCAGAGAGATAGGTAGGAGCAAGCCCATGTAATGCTTTGTAGGTTAGCAGTAAAACCCTGAAATCAGCCCTAGCCTTAACAGGAAACCAAATGTTTTGGTTCTAGTCAGGATCCTAGCAGCAGTGTTTAGCGCCATCTCATGTAATAATGTCTAGGTTAGCAGTAAAACCGTGTCCTGGGGTAAGTCATGATTATAAGGTGGGTTGAGTTTACAGTATACAGTACCTGTATCAAGTATCAAGTTATTAGTCAGACAAACATTTTCTAGGCGATGGTATAGAGTTTGTCATGTTATTATGTTCACAGAGGTACAGTGTGTGTTTGTGTGTATATGTGTGGGTCATCACAGAGGTGGTTCTGTTGCCAGTTGGCAGCCAGACAGGGGCAGTGCCAGAGCTTCACTCTCTCAATGGCCGACCTCTCAGAGACAGGCTTTGACAGGGTGGAGGGAGTAGAGGACAGAACAGCCCTCTACCTTGGTTTGGTTGGGTGGAGAGGGTGGAGGGAGTAGAGGACAGAACAGCCCTCTACCTTGGTTTGGTTGGGGGGAGAGGGTGGAGGGAGTAGAGGACAGAACAGCCTTCTACCTTGGTTTGGTTGCGGGGAGAGGGTGGAGGGAGTAGAGCACCGAACAGCCCTCTGTGGCATTACCTTTTAATGTGACACTGCTAGAAACAGCAGTTCCTGTACTGATTGGGTTTCCCTTTACACAGCGGCCACAGGCTCAAAGGTTCATTCTGTGAGGATGCCTTTCTTTCTGCACAGGAGGCACAAGAAACATAAGACTTTAAGTTAGAGCTGTGTGTGTGTGTGTGTGTGTGTGTGTGTGTGTGTGTGTGTGTGTGTGTGTGTGTGTGTGTGTGTGTGTGTGTGTGTGTGTGTGTGTGTGTGTGTGTGTGTGTGTGTGTGTGTGTTTGTGTGTGTGTGTGTGTGTGTGTACCTCTCTGCTGTAAATACCAGCTGTGTGGTGAAGTGGGAAACCTGCTGTAATTATTTCAACACCTGTTTCACGCTCATGTTGCACTATCCACTGGTACACACACACACACACAAACACACACACACACACACACACACACACACACACACACACACACACACACACACACACACACACACACACACACACACACACACACACACACGCACACACGCACACACACACACGCACAGACACTAACACACACACATACACACACACATACACACACACAGACACTAACACACACACAAACACACTTTCACACACACACTGAAACACACAGACACTAACACACACACATACACACACACACACAGACACTAACACACACACATACACACTTTCACACACACACTGAAACACACAGACACAATGACACACACACACACAGACACACACACACACACACGCAGACACTAACACACACACTTACACAGTGAAACACACAAACACACACAATGACACAATGACACAATGACACACAGACACACAGACACACAGACACACAGACAGACAGACAGGCAGACAGACAGACAGACAGACAGACAGACAGACAGACAGACAGACAGACAGACAGACAGACAGACAGACAGACAGACAGACAGACAGACAGACACACACACACACACACACACACACAGATATGTAACACACTAGCATACTGAACTAGGGCCTATGCATTCTGTTGAAAATAATGGTTGATCTTCCACAGAGTTGCCATGTATTACAGATAAATAATGCACACTCTAGAATGCCATTCAAGCCAATCAGAAACGAGTATTCAACAATGCAGAGAGCCAACTGACATTTTCTCCTGAGTTGCTGACCTGTTGCACCCTCTACAACTACTGTGATTATTATTATCTGACCCTGCTGGTCATTTATGAACATTTGAACATCTTGGCCATGTTCTGTTATAATCTCCACCCGGCACAGCCAGAAGAGGACTGGCCACCCCTCAGAGCCTGGTTCCTCTCTAGGTTTCTTCCTAGGTTTTGGCCTTTCTAGGGAGTTTTTCCTAGCCACTGTGCTTCTACACCTGCATTGCTTACTGTTTGGGGTTTTAGGCTGGGTTTCTGTACAGCACTTTGAGATATCAGCTGATGTACGAAGGGCTATATAAATACATTTGATTTTATTTGAGAGAGGGAGAGTCTTTCTTGAAGACTCATCTGTTCAGTAGGTCCTATGATTGAGTGTAGTCTGGCCAAGGGGTGCGAAGGTGAACGGCAAGCCACTGTAGCGACGAACTACCTTTGCTGTTTCTGCCTGGCCGGTTCTCCTCTCTCCACTGGGATTCTCTGCCTTTGACCCTATTACAGGGGCTGAGTCCCTGGTTGACTAGTTCTCTTCTATGCTGTCCGTAGGAGGGGTCACTTGAGTGGGTTGGCTGATCTTCCTGTCCAGTTTAGCTTCCCCCTCGGGCTTGTGTAGTGGAGGAGATCTTCGTAGCTTAGCCTTGTCTCAGGGCAGTAAGTTGGTGGTCTGTCCGGGGGTATCGTCGGGCGGGTCCACAGTGTCCCCCGACCCACCCTTGTCTCAGTCTCCAGTATCTATGCTGCAGTAGTCTATGTGCCGGGGGGCTAGGGTCAGACTGTTACATGTGGTGTATGCATAGCCAGAAGAGGACTGGCCACCCCTCAGAGCCTGGTTCCCCTCTACCCGGCACAGCCAGAAGAGGACTGGCCACCCCTCAGAGCCTGGTTCCTCTCTACCCGGCACAGCCAGAAGAGGACTGGCCACCCCTCAGAGCCTGGTTCCCCTCTACCCGGCACAGCCAGAAGAGGACTGGCCACCCCTCAGAGCCTGGTTCCTCTCTACCCGGCACAGCCAGAAGAGGACTGGCCACCCTTCAGAGCCTGGTTCCCCTCTACCCGGCACAGCCAGAAGAGGACTTGCCCACTCCTCAGAGCCTGGTTCCTCTCTACCCGGCACAGCCAGAAGAGGACTAGCCACCCCTCATAGCCTGGTTCCTCTCTACCTGACACAGCCAGAAGAGGACTGGCCACCCCTCAGAGCCTGGTTCCTCTCTACCCGGCACAGCCAGAAGAGGACTGGCCACCCCTCAGAGCCTGGTTCCCCTCTACCCGGCACAGCCAGAAGAGGACTTGCCCACTCCTCAGAGCCTGGTTCCTCTCTACCCGGCACAGCCAGAAGAGGACTAGCCACCCCTCATAGCCTGGTTCCTCTCTACCTGACACAGCCAGAAGAGGACTGGCCACCCCTCATAGCCTGGTTCCTCTCCACCCGGCACAGCCAGAAGAGGACTGGCCACCCCTCATAGCCTGGTTCCTCCCTAGGTTTCTTCCTAGGTTTTGGCCTTTCTAGGGAGTTTTTCCTAGCCACCGTGCTTCTACACCTGCATTGCTTGCTGTTTGGGGTTTTAGGCTGGGTTTCTGTACAGCACTTTGAGATATCAGCTGATGTACGAAGGGCTATATAAATACATTTGATTTGATTTGAGAGAGGGAGAGATCACACAGACTTGTAACACAGGCATGTACAGTACACAGGGGCTGATTTCGACACGAGTTAAGCGTGCAGAAATGGAATGACCTTTTCTACTCTGACCTCTGAACTTAAGCACGAGAAACATCATGCTAATCATCCCCTATTCGTTTGGGGTGTAGATCAAAGAGGTGAAGGTGTTGGCGGAGGAGTGTCTACAGACAGCGCTGTATTCAAATAGAATATACCACTATTCTCCACTGCACTGTGTGTGATAAGAGGCCGAGCGGGTTGATACAATCTAGGTAAATGAGTAATCCGTTTGGAGAAAGGGATTGTAAATATAAATTTGGAGACCCACGGTTATAGGCTGCTGTAGGGATGAACTTGGCAAGATGACCTACGTAATTTATCATGTTTTAATTTAACACCCAGGATTTTAATCCGTTTTTATTTAACAATTTGTCTCAGGTTAAAATATTAGCCACCCCATACATGTAATGTATAACTGTTAACTGAGTTTCCTTCAGTTTGTAGTCTACATTTATAACTGTAGTCTTAGTTTCCTTCAGTTTGTAGTCTACATTTATAACTGTAGAGTTGGTTTCCTTCAGTTTGTAGTCTACATTCATAACTGTAGTCTTAGTTTCCTTCAGTTTGTAGTCTACATTTATAACTGTAGTCTTAGTTTCCTTCAGTTTGTAGTCTACATTTATAACTGTAGTCTTAGTTTCCTTCAGTTTGTAGTCTACATTTATAACTGTAGAGTTGGTTTCCTTCAGTTTGTAGTCTACATTTATAACTGTAGTCTTAGTTTCCTTCAGTTTGTAGTCTACATTTATAACTGTAGTCTTAGTTTCCTTCAGTTTGTAGTCTACATTTATAACTGTAGTCTTAGTTTCCTTCAGTTTGTAGTCTACATTTATAACTGTAGAGTTGGTTTCCTTCAGTTTGTAGTCTACATTTATAACTGTAGTCTTAGTTTCCTTCAGTTTGTAGTCTACATTCATAACTGTAGTCTTAGTTTCCTTCAGTTTGTAGTCTACATTTATAACTGTAGAGTTGGTTTCCTTCAGTTTGTAGTCTACATTTATAACTGTAGTCTTAGTTTCCTTCAGTTTGTAGTCTACATTCATAACTGTAGTCTTAGTTTCCTTCAGTTTGTAGTCTACATTCATAACTGTAGAGTTGGTTTCCTTCAGTTTGTAGTCTACATTTATAACTGTAGTCTTAGTTTCCTTCAGTTTGTAGTCTACATTTATAACTGTAGTCTTAGTTTCCTTCAGTTTGTAGTCTACATTTATAACTGTAGTCTTAGTTTCCTTCAGTTTGCAGTCTACATTCATAACTGTAGTCTTAGTTTCCTTCAGTTTGTAGTCTACATTCATAACTGTAGTCTTAGTTTCCTTCAGTTTGTAGTCTACATTTATAACTGTAGTCTTAGTTTCCTTCAGTTTGTAGTCTACATTCATAACTGTAGAGTTGGTTTCCTTCAGTTTGTAGTCTACATTTATAACTGTAGAGTTGGTTTCCTTCAGTTTGTAGTCTACATTTATAACTGTAGTCTTAGTTTCCTTCAGTTTGTAGTCTACATTTATAACTGTAGTCTTAGTTTCCTTCAGTTTGTAGTCTACATTCATAACTGTAGTCTTAGTTTCCTTCAGTTTGTAGTCTACATTCATAACTGTAGTCTTAGTTTCCTTCAGTTTGTAGTCTACATTTATAACTGTAGAGTTGGTTTCCTTCAGTTTGTAGCCTACATTTTGCATCATCCCATTCCATTTACCTTTCTTTCCTCTGTCATGTCCGTGTAGTTGTTCCCGAGGGTCGCTAGCATTAGTGGATTATATTAGGTTGACGTTGTGTAATAATTTGGGACGTGTAGCCAATTTGAATCATTATGGAACTCAGACCACACCTTGCAGGTTAAACCTGGAGCCTGGGGCACATTATCGTGATTAGAGAGGAAGGGTTTTAAGGGTATTTTTATGAAAATATTGCTCTACCCTCATTGTACACTTTTCTCTCCTTCCAAAATTTCACAGATTGAATTTAAATTTGACAACTTTCAGGATGAATCAAACAACAATTTGTTTTGCATAATGGCTCTCCAAAACTTTACATTTTTTTAAATGATTTACACATACTTTCCTATTCTTAAAATGTGCCTGAATAATCTACAAGAGCAGAGTATTTTTCAACCAGTTGATGCTGAAACTGAGACATACAGTTCATTCGGGAAAGTATTCAGACCCCTTGACTTTTTCCACATTTTGATTACTTTACAGCTTTGTTCTAAAATTGATATTTATATGTTTTCCGTTCAATGATCCCTGATATTCTTCAGCTTTTCTCTCAATGTATTTATGGCGAGTCTGTCAAAATTTTTTTTAATTTAAATGGACGGTTAAAACAAATGACCTAAAAACTATACTGAATGAAAATCTGTTAGCCCCGCAAGGGAGAGGGTTTTCAGCGGTTTAACTAATTTTATTCAGCCTGCGCAAAGGGAACCACACCTGCAAAACCCCAACACACCTGCATAACCCCAACACACCTGCAAAACCCCAACACACCTGCAAAACCCCAACACACCTGCAAAACCCCAACACACCTGCAAAACCCCTACACACCTGCAAAACCCCAACACACCTGCATAACCCCAACACACCTGCAAAACCCCTACACACCTGCAAAACCCCAACACACCTGCATAACCCCAACACACCTGCAAAACCCCAACACACCTGCAAAACCCCAACACACCTGCAAAACCCCAACACACCTGCAAAACCCCAACACACCTGCATAACCCCAACACACCTGC
>NC_048580.1:3654270-3659270 GCF_013265735.2 Oncorhynchus mykiss
CCAGCGATACGACATGTAGAATGTTTACCAATGTCAGCATTACAGCAAAGATACAGAGACAATAAGTCAAGACCGTCAGTCATCAAACACGACAAAGGGGGTCAGTGATAAACATCCACTGTGTGTCCAGACGGGCTAACAGCTACACTTCAAAAGGTTCACATGGGAGAGTAGTCAAATGTTGGGGTGTTCCGCCGATGCCTCTAACAATGGCGTCAATAATTAGTGTAAGGAGAGTTAGATTAAACTAGATCTAGTCTAGTGGTGTAGAGAGCCAGTCTCAGAGCCAGTCTCAGCCTGATCAACGAACCCACAGGTCAAGCAGGGTCACTCTCTCTCCCTCTCTCTCTCTCTCTCTCTCTCTCCCCCTCTCTCTCTCTATTCAAAGGGATTTATAGAGAGACAGAGAATGGAGAGACAGAGAAGGGAGAGAAATATAAATATTGAGACAGACAGACAGACAGACAGACAGACAGACAGACAGACAGACAGACAGACAGACAGACAGACAGACAGACAGACAGACAGACAGACAGACAGACAGACAGACATTAAATTAACCCTCCACCACCAATGTGGTGTTTGTCCTAAATGGCATCTTGTTCCCTATGTGTTGCAACCTATGGACCTTAGACCAAAGTAGTGCACTATATAGGGAATAGGGTTCCAGCCCTGGTCTAAAGTAGTGCACTATATAGGGAATAGGGTGCCAGCCTTGGTCTAAAGTAGTGCACTATATAGGGAATAGGGTGCCATTTGGGATACCGACGAGCCAATCAGCCAATTTTAGACACATGATGTGATGTGGCTTCTCTACCACACTAGGCGTGGGAAACTGCACAGTCTCTCGTTAAACAGCCTCCAGTGAAGTACCCCCCCCCCCCCCCCCCCCCCCCCACTGTTACAAATGAAAAATAAACCAGAACAACAGCTAGAAAAGGTTTGTGTTTATGTGTTACTGCCTCGTGGTCCTAAAGTTTATCTTACCTACTGTAGCTATTTAGTCGTCTACTGTTCTGTTCCCTACATGAACAAGCAGCAGTCAAAGCTTGATGCTGTTAATTCAAAAACGATTGACTTTCTATCATTAAGTCCCTTAAAGTTATCTAAGATATAATGATTGCTCAGTAGTGTCTGTGTATGTTTGTGTGTGTGTGTGTCTGAGAGAGTGTGTGTGTGTGTGTGTGTGTGTGTGTGTGTGTGTGTGTGTGTGTGTGTGTGTGTGTGTGTGTGTGTGTGTGTGTGTGTGTGTGCATTATTGTATAGGCAGTAGTAGAACTAGTAATTTTTATTATATTTATATAACCTTTAGTTAACTTGGCAAGTCAGTTAAGAACAAATTCTTATTTACAATGAAGGCCTAGGAACAGTGGGTTAACTGCCTTGTCCAGGGGAACAGTGGGTTAACTGCCTTGTTCAGGGGAACAGTGGGTTAACTGCCTTGTTCAGGGGAACAGTGGGTTAACTGCCTTGTCCAGGGGAACAGTGGGTTAACTGCCTTGTTCAGGGGAACAGTGGGTTAACTGCCTTGTCCAGGGGAACAGTGGGTTAACTGCCTTGTTCAGGGGAACAGTGGGTTAACTGCCTTGTTCAGGGGAACAGTGGGTTAACTGCCTTGTCCAGGGGAACAGTGGGTTAACTGCCTTGTTCAGGGGAACAGTGGGTTAACTGCCTTGTTCAGGGGAACAGTGGGTTAACTGCCTTGTTCAGGGGAACAGTGGGTTAACTGCCTTGTTCAGGGGAACAGTGGGTTAACTGCCTTGTTCAGGGGAACAGTGGGTTAACTGCCTTGTTCAGGGGAACAGTGGGTTACCTGCCTTGTTCAGGGGAACAGTGGGTTAACTGCCTTGTTCAGGGGAACAGTGGGTTAACTGCCTTGTCCAGGGGAACAGTGGGTTAACTGCCTTGTTCAGGGGAACAGTGGGTTAACTGCCTTGTTCAGGGGAACAGTGGGTTAACTGCCTTGTTCAGGGGAACAGTGGGTTAACTGCCTTGTTCAGGGGAACAGTGGGTTACCTGCCTTGTTCAGGGGAACAGTGGGTTACCTGCCTTGTTCAGGGGAACAGTGGGTTAACTGCCTTGTTCAGGGGAACAGTGGGTTAACTGCCTTGTTCAGGGGAACAGTGGGTTAACTGCCTTGTTCAGGGGAACAGTGGGTTAACTGCCTTGTTCAGGGGAACAGTGGGTTAACTGCCTTGTTCAGGGGAACAGTGGGTTACCTGCCTTGTTCAGGGGAACAGTGGGTTACCTGCCTTGTTCAGGGGAACAGTGGGTTAACTGCCTTGTTCAGGGGAACAGTGGGTTAACTGCCTTGTTCAGGGGAACAGTGGGTTAACTGCCTTGTTCAGGGGAACAGTGGGTTAACTGTCTTGTTCAGGGGAACAGTGGATTAACTGCCTTGTTCAGGGGAACAGTGGGTTAACTGCCTTGTTCAGGGGAACAGTGGGTTAACTGCCTTGTTCAGGGGAACAGTGGGGTTAACTGCCTTGTTCAGGGGAACAGTGGGTTAACTGCCTTGTTCAGGGGAACAGTGGGTTAACTGCCTTGTTCTGGGGCAGAAGGACAGATTTTTTTTATTGTTAGCTTGGGGATTTGAAACAGCAACCTATTACTAGCCCAACACTGCAACCACTAGGATACCTACCACCCCAGGTATTAGTAGCATTAGTAGTAGTAGTAGTAGTATCAGTAGTAGTAGTAGTAGAGGTAGTAGTAGTAGCAGCAGTAGTAATAGTAGTAGTATCAGTAGTAGTAGTATCAGTAGTAGTAGTAGCAGTAGTAGTATCAGTAGTGGTAGTAGTAGTAGTAGTAGTAGTAGTAGTATCAGTAGTAGTAGTAGTATCAGTAGTAGTAGTAGTAGTAGTAGCAGCAGTAGTAAAAGCAGTAGTAATATTATTATTAGTAGTAGTAGTATCAGTAGTATCAGTAGTAGTAGTAGTATCAGTAGTAGTAGTAGTAGTAGTATCAGAAGTAGTAGTAGTAGTAGTATCAGTAGTAGTAGTAGTCGTATCAGTAGTAATAGTAGTAGTAGTATCAGAAGTAGTAGTAGTAGTAGTAGTAGTAGTAGTAGCAGTAGTAGTAGTAGTATCAGTAGCAGTAGTAGTAGTAGTTGTAGTATCAGAAGTAGTAGTAGTAGTAGTAGTAGTATCAGTAGTATCAGTAGTAGTAGTAGTAGTATCAGTAGTAGTAGTAGTAGTAGTATCAGTAGTAGTAGTAGCAGTAGTATCAGAAGTAGTAGTAGTAGTAGTAGTCATAGTAGTAGTAGTATCAGTAGTAGTAGTAGTAGCAGTAGTAGTAGTAGTATCAATAGTAGTAGTAGTAGTGGTAGTAGTGGTAGTATCAGTAGTAGTAGTAGTAGCAGTAGTAGTAGAATCAGAAGTAGTAGTAGTAGTAGTAGTAGTATCAGAAGTAGTAGTAGTAGTAGTAGTAGTAGTAGCAGTAGTATCAGTAATAGTAGTTGTAGTAGTAGTAGTAGTAGTAGCAATAGTATCAGTAGTAGTAGTAGTAGCAGTAGTAGTAGTAGTAGTAGTAGTAGTAGTAGTAGTAGTAGTAGTAGTAGTAGTAGTAGTGGTAGTAGTAGTAGTATCAGTAGTAGTAGTAGTAGTATCAGTAGTAGTAGTAGTAGTAGTAGTAGTAGTATCAGTAGTAGTAGTAGTAGTAGTAGTAGTAGTAGTATCAGTAGTAGTAGTAGTAGTAGTAGTAGTAGTAGTAGTAGTAGTATCAGTAGTAGTAGTAGTAGTAGTAGTAGTAGTAGTAGTAGTAGTAGTAGTAGTAGTAGTATCAGTAGTAGTAGTAGTAGTAGTAGTAGTAGTAGTAGTAGTAGTAGTAGTATCAGTAGTAGTAGTAGTAGTAGTAGTAGTAGTAGTTGTATCAGTAGTAGTAGTAGTAGTAGTAGTATCAGCAGTAGTAGTAGTAATAGTAGTAGTTGTATCAGTAGTAGTAGTAGTAGTAGTAGTAGTAGTAGTAGTAGTAGTAGTTGTATCAGTAGTAGTAGTAGTAGTAGTAGTAGTAGTAGTAGTAGTAGTAGTAGTAGTAGTAGTTGTATCAGTAGTAGTAGTAGTTGTATCAGTAGTAGTAGTAGCAGCAGCAGTAATGTCCATCTGCTTGGTGATAGAACAGTGTCTGGTCGTTGTGTGAAAGAAAAGTCAATGACAGAAGCAGTTAATTCTAGAAGGCGCTGGTCCCATTCTTGAAACGAACAGCGTTTGGATCAAAGCAGTTGGTGAGGCTTTCCTTGCCTGCCACGCCCTCTGCCACCCCATTCCCCCACCCTTAACCTTCCTGTTGCTAATTCTTGGTGGTCTCCTGACTACCAACAGTAATTGATTAGAGACCAGAGGCTGCTGGGCCAGAGGGCATCGAGGTCACCGTTCTTTCTGACCCTTAACCCCCCCCTTCCTTTCCCTGTCCTCCAACTCCCTAACACCCTCTCTCCTCTCTCCGTCCTGCTCTTCTCCTCCCTGCTCCTTTTTCTAAAGATATTCGGGATCGTACCACAGCGAGAATCTGCAAATATTTGGTCGATTCGATCCAAGTTTCAAGACGTTTGATAGCTTAACACTAACAGGATGAACCTGGTTCTGTAAGCAACAGTGAAGTGGTTGTTTGAGTCCAAATCACTGGAGTGTTTGTGTGTTTATGATGGTGTGTGTGTGTGTATGTTTGTATGAGGGTGTGTGTGTGTGTGTGTGTGTGTTTGTGTGTGTGTGTGTGTTTGTATGTGTGTGTGAGTGTTTCTGCTTGCGTGTCTGAGAGTGTGTGTGTGTGTATGTTTGTCTGAGAGTGTGTGTGTGTGTGTGTGTGTATGTTTGTCTGAGAGTGTGTGTGTGTGCATGTTTGCATGAGAGTGTGTGTGTGTGTGTGTGAGAGTGTGTGTGTGTGTGTATGTTTGTATGAGAGTGTGTGTATGTTTGTATGAGAGTGTGTGTGTGCTTGCGTGTCTGACAGTGTGTGTACTAGCTAGATTCTCCTTTAATTCAGGATTTTATTAGGAGATCTTG
>NC_048580.1:3664270-3694270 GCF_013265735.2 Oncorhynchus mykiss
CCTTTATTTAACCAGGTAGGCTAGTTGAGAACACCTTTATTTAACCAGGTAGGCTAGTTGAGAACACCTTTATTTAACCAGGTAGGCTAGTTGAGAACACCTTTATTTAACCAGGTAGGCTAGTTGAGAACACCTTTATTTAACCAGGTAGGCTAGTTGAGAACACCTTTATTTAACCAGGTAGGCTAGTTGAGAACACCTTTATTTAACCAGGTAGGCTAGTTGAGAACACCTTTATTTAACCAGGTAGGCTAGTTGAGAACACCTTTATTTAACCAGGTAGGCTAGTTGAGAACACCTTTATTTAACCAGGTAGGCTAGTTGAGAACACCTTTATTTAACCAGGTAGGCTAGTTGAGAACACCTTTATTTAACCAGGTAGGCTAGTTGAGAACACCTTTATTTAACCAGGTAGGCTAGTTGAGAACACCTTTATTTAACCAGGTAGGTTAGTTGAGAACACCTTTATTTAACCAGGTAGGCTAGTTGAGAACACCTTTATTTAACCAGGTAGGCTAGTTGAGAACACCTTTATTTAACCAGGTAGGCTAGTTGAGAACACCTTTATTTAACCAGGTAGGCTAGTTGAGAACACCTTTATTTAACCAGGTAGGCTAGTTGAGAACACCTTTATTTAACCAGGTAGGCTAGTTGAGAACACCTTTATTTAACCAGGTAGGCTAGTTGAGAACACCTTTATTTAACCAGGTAGGCTAGTTGAGAACACCTTTATTTAACCAGGTAGGCTAGTTGAGAACACCTTTATTTAACCAGGTAGGCTAGTTGAGAACACCTTTATTTAACCAGGTAGACCAGTTGAGAACACCTTTATTTAACCAGGTAGGCTAGTTGAGAACACCTTTATTTAACCAGGTAGGCTAGTTGAGAACACCTTTATTTAACCAGGTAGGCTAGTTGAGAACACCTTTATTTAACCAGGTAGGCTAGTTGAGAACACCTTTATTTAACCAGGTAGGCTAGTTGAGAACACCTTTATTTAACCAGGTAGGCTAGTTGAGAACACCTTTATTTAACCAGGTAGGCTAGTTGAGAACACCTTTATTTAACCAGGTAGGCTAGTTGAGAACACCTTTATTTAACCAGGTAGGCTAGTTGAGAACACCTTTATTTAACCAGGTAGGCTAGTTGAGAACACCTTTATTTAACCAGGTAGGCTAGTTGAGAACACCTTTATTTAACCAGGTAGGCTAGTTGAGAACACCTTTATTTAACCAGGTAGGCTAGTTGAGAACACCTTTATTTAACCAGGTAGACCAGTTGAGAACACCTTTATTTAACCAGGTAGGCTAGTTGAGAACACCTTTATTTAACCAGGTAGGCTAGTTGAGAACACCTTTATTTAACCAGGTAGGCTAGTTGAGAACACCTTTATTTAACCAGGTAGGCTAGTTGAGAACACCTTTATTTAACCAGGTAGGCTAGTTGAGAACACCTTTATTTAACCAGGTAGGCTAGTTGAGAACACCTTTATTTAACCAGGTAGGCTAGTTGAGAACACCTTTATTTAACCAGGTAGGCTAGTTGAGAACACCTTTATTTAACCAGGTAGGCTAGTTGAGAACACCTTTATTTAACCAGGTAGGCTAGTTGAGAACAAGTTCTCATTTACAACTGCGACCCTGACCACGATAAAGCAAAGCAGTGCGACACAGACAACAACACAGAGTTACACATGGAATAAAACAAGCGTACAGTCAATAACACAGTAGGAAAAAAGAAAGTCTATGGCGTGAGGAGGTTACAATTTAGCAGATTAACACCGGAGTGATAGATGAGCAGATGATGATGAGCAGATGAAGGTGTGCAAGTAGTGATACTGGAGTGCAAAAGAGCAGAAAAGTACATTAAAACAATACGGGGATGAGGTAGGTAGACTGGGTGGGCTATGTACAGCTGCAGCGATCGGTTAGCTGCTCAGAGAGCCTGTGTGTGTTTAAACTTTGTGTAAAAAAAAAAAAGGACTATAGTTGAAAATGTATATTCTTGCAAATACCAGATCAAGATATCACCCAGAGTCTGTCTCCTTGGTGTAAATGAAAAGCACTAGTGTGGTTTTTCTGACTCATCCAGACTCTTCACACAGCAGACGAATCAGTCTTTGGAAGAGAGACCAGTGTTTTCTCCTCTTTCCACATGTGGTCCTACTCTCCACTGCCACCCTGTGGTGAAAAATGGACATTTCACTTTCTACGATACCGCAGACTCTTATGCCTCTGAACACATTGTTCATTAATTTTTAAAAAAAGAGCACACGATCTAAACAGCCATAACAAGAAAGACATAAAACAGAATACGTTCTTGTTCACTGTGAACATAGGCTACAACACGTGCTGTGGTGATTTTTAGCATTTGTGGCCTGCTGTTAGCTGAGGCACTGTTTTCCCTCTTGTATCTGTGCCCTGCTCTCTCTCTCTCACATCACCTCTGTTACAGTGTAGATCTTGGAAGGGGAGCCCAGAGGCTGAGGGCCTGAGTGTTGATTTTACTGAGGTTAGCACCAGCGCCATATCTGAGTGTTTGTTCTAGTGGGGTTAACACCAGGATTATATCTGAGTGTTGGTTCTAGTGGGGTTAACACCAGGGTTATATCTGAGTGTTGGTTCTAATGGGGTTAACACCAGGGTTATATCTGAGTGTTGGTTCTAGTGGGGTTAACACCAGGATTATATCTGAGTGTTGGTTCTAGTGGGGTTAACACCAGGGTTATATCTGAGTGTTGGTTCTAATGGGGTTAACACCAGGGTTATATCTGAGTGTTAATTCTAGTGTGGTTAACACCAGGGTTATATCTGAGTGTTGATTCTAGTGGGGTTAACACCAGGGTTATATCTGAGTGTTGATTCTAGTGGGGTTAACACCAGGGTTATATCTGAGTGTTGATTCTAGTGGGGTTAACACCAGGGTTATATCTGAGTGTTGATTCTAGTGGGGTTAACACCAGGGTTATATCTGAGTGTTGGATCTAGTGGGGTTAACAGAAACGGAGCCCAACCTGTTTTGAGCCCAACATTTCTTGCCCCCCAAAATAATATAAAAACTCATTGATAATAAAGCCTCCATACTAACATGGTCTCTTTTTTTTGCTTTCTTGAGTAAGACAGCTCCAAAATCCAGGTGTTTCAGCCTAGTTCGGTGTTTTCTTTAGTTAAGGCAGCTTCAAAATGCAGGTGTTTCAGCCTAGCTCAGTGCTTTCTTTAGTTAAGGCAGCTTCAAAATGCAGGTGTTTCAGCCTAGTTCAGTGCTTTCTTTGGTGGGGCAGCCAGCGGAAAATATGGAGCGTAGGGGTTGGTAATGTTCTCTAGTTGCACCATGATTGGCTTAGTGTTCTGTCACTCATGGGGACACTACGTCACTGCTAAATCTAAGGGTAGAGCTCGGACATTCATGCCCCTTGTGTGCTGCCACGGAGTTACATAAGAATTGCCTATCCAAAAAAAGGCTCAAGGTCTTTGGCCACAGATAAAATGATGTCAAATCGCGTTATATCTACAGTAACTTTTGATTGGACTCATTGTCATATCAGTGGCTAACTGCAAACATGGCAAAGCAATCACTAGTGTGCTATTTAATGGAGTGAGTGTGTGGTCTCAATTCTGGGTTTAACCTCCATGGGATTGGTGTCCCTAAACCAGGGATAGTTGTTCCTCAATATGCGACAATGTGACTAGAATGACGTGGTAAACAACAGCCAATTCTCCGGGTCATAGACATGTCTTATATGGGTAGAAAGCTTAAATTCTTGTTAATCTAACTGCAGTGTCCAATTTACAGTAGCTATTAACTTCTTATGGTATTGGGGACGGTTGGGTCCCACTTGGGCAAAAGCCAGTGTAACGGGATTCTTCCTGGGAAGGAGAGGCAGACCAAAATGCAACGTGGTTGAAGTTCATGTTTTTTAATAAGAAAACTAAACATGAACATAATACAAAACAATAAACGTGGAAAAACCCAAAACAGCCCTATCTGGTGCAGATAACACAAAGACAGGAGACAACCACCCACAAAACCCAACACAAAACAGGCTACCTAAATATGGTTCCCAATCAGAGACAATGACTAACACCTGCCTCTGATTGAGAACCATATCAGGCCAGACATAGAAATAGTTACTGTAACGGTTTTCTTTAGGTGAAGTAGAGGCGGACCAAAACACAGCGTGGCTATATTGATTAGTGTTTAATAAAAAAAGATAAACACGAACACTACAAAACAATAAACGTGGAAAACCAAAAACAGCCCTGTCTGGTGCAAAACACAGAGACAGGAACAATCACCCACAAACAAACAGTGAAACCCAGGCTACCTAAATATGGTTCCCAATCAGAGACAACGACTAACACCTGCCTCTGATTGAGAACCACATCAGGCCCAAACACAGAAACAGACAAACTAGACACACAACATAGAATGCCCACTCAGATCACACCCTGACCAAACAAAACACAGAAACAGACAAACTAGACACACAACATAGAATGGCCCACTCAGATCACACCCTGACCAACCAAAACATAGAAACATACAAAGCAAACCATGGTCCGGGTGTGACAGCCAGGGAAAATGCAGCGCGGCAAAAAAAAGAAAATAAAAATATAAAAATCCAACTTTCATTAAATCACACGTGTAAGATACTAAATTAACGCTACACTCGTTGTGAATCCAGCCAACATGTCAGATTTTTAAAGGGCTTTTCGGCAAAAGCATGAGAAGATATTATCTGATGATAGCACAACAGTAAACAAAGAGGGTAGCATATTTCAACCCTGCAGGCGCTACACAAAACACAGAAATAAAATATCAATCATGCCTTACCTTTGACAAGCTTCTTTTGTTGGCACTCCAACATCACAATTGGACCTTTTATTCGATTAATTCCGTCCATATATATCCAAAATGTCAATTTATTTATTTTGCGCGTTTGATCCAGAAAAAAACAGCTTCCAAAATGCTTAACGTCACTACAAAATATTTCAAAAGTTGCCTATAAACGTTGCCAAAATATTTCAAACTACTTTTGTAATACAACTTTAGGTATTTTTAAACGTTAATAATTGATCAAATTGAAGACGGGTCTATCTGTGTTCAATACAGGAAGACAACAAACCAACGCTATTTTTCACGTCTTGCGCAACTCTCAACAGTGTTACGCAGTTCCTAGATGGCCTACTTCTTCATTGCACAAATGAATAACCTCAACCAAATTCCAAAGACTGGTGACATTCAGTGGAAGCGATAGGAACTGAAAACAAAAACCCATGGCCATCTGCTCAAATTTGGGTCAATCTACCCCATGGCCATCTGCTCATATTTGGGTCAATCTACCCCATGGCCATCTGCTCAACCTTTGGGTCAATCTACCCCATGGCCATCTGCTCAACCTTTGGGCCAATCTACCCCATGGCCATCTTGTCATGTATTGTCATGTTGTGTCTTGTTTCTGTCCTTTCTCTTCACCCTGTCTCCCTCTGCTGGTCGTACTAGGTTACCTTTTCTTCCCCTCTTTCCCCCAGCTGTTCCTTGTCTTCTCTGACTACCTCGTTCACCCCTTTTCCCACCTGTTCCCTTTTTCCCTCTGATTAGGTCTCTATATCTCTCTCTGTTTCTGCTCCTGTCTTTGTCGGATTCTCGTTTGTGTTACTCATGCCTGAACCAGACTATCGTCGTGTTTGCTGCAACCTTGTCCTGTCCTGTCGGAATCTGCATGTTCATCTAACCTTGTCCTGTCCTGTCGGAATCTGCCTGTCCATCTGAGCCTACGTGTGTTTCGTCATTAAAGAAACTCTGTTTTGTTAATTCGCTTTTGGGTCCTCATTCACGCACCTGACAGAAGAATCCGACCAAGAATGGACCCAGCGACTTCGGATCCTCTCCACTCAGCCGTCGAGATCCAGGGAGCGATGCTAGGCAGACACGAGCAGGAATTGTCTGCTGCTCGACATGCCGTTGAGACCCTGGCCACCCAAGTCTCCAACCTCACAGAACAGGTTCACCATCTCCGCCTCGATCCACCGGCCACTTCCAGGGCTTTTGAATCTCCGGAGCCCAGAATCAATAACCCGCCGTGTTACTCTGGGGAGCCCACTGAATGCCGCTCGTTCCTCACCCAGTGTGATATTGTGTTTTCTCTCCAGCCCAACACTTACTCCAGGAGCACTGCTCGTATCGCCTACGTCATATCTCTCCTTACTGGACGGGCTCGTGAGTGGGGCACGGCAATCTGGGAGGCAAGGGCTGAGTGTACTAACCAGTATCAGGACTTTAAGGAGGAGATGATACGGGTTTTTGATCGATCTGTTTTTGGGGAGGAGGCTTCCAGGGTCCTGTCTTCCCTATGTCAAGGTAATCGATCCATAACAGACTACTCTATTGAGTTTCGCACTCTTGCTGCCTCCAGTGGCTGGAACGAGCCGGCTTTGCTCGCTCGTTTTCTGGAGGGTCTCCGCGCAGAGGTAAAGGATGAGATTCTCTCCCGGGAGGTTCCTTCCAGCGTGGATTCCTTGATTCAACTCGCTATTCGCATTGAGCGACGGGTTGATCTTCGTCACCGAGCTCGTGGAAAGGAGCTCGCGTTCTCCGTTGCCCCCCTCTCCGCATCACTACCATCTTCCTCTGCCGGCTCGGGTGCTGAGCCTATGCAGCTGGGAGGTATCCGCATCTCGACTAAAGAGAGGGAACGGAGAATCACCAACCGCCTCTGTCTCTATTGCGGTTCCGCTGGTCATTTTGTCACTTCATGTCCAGTAAAAGCCAGAGCTCATCAGTAAGCGGAGGGCTACTGGTGAGCGCTACTACTCCTGTCTCTCCTTCAAGATCCTGCACTACCTTGTCGGTCCATCTACGCTGGACCGGTTCGTCAGCTTCCTGCAGTGCCTTGATAGACTCTGGGGCGGAGGGCTGTTTTATGGACGAGACCTGGGCTCGGGAACATGACATTCCTCTCAGACAGTTAAGGGAGTCCACGGCCTTGTTCGCCTTGGATGGTAGTCCTCTCCCCAGGATTCAGCGTGAGACGCTACCTTTAACCCTCACTGTCTCTGGTAATCATAGCGAAACCATTTCTTTTTTAATTTTTCGTTCACCTTTTACACCTGTTGTTTTGGGCCATCCCTGGCTAGTTTGTCATAATCCTTCTATTAATTGGTCTAGTAATTCTATCCTCTCCTGGAACGTCTATTGTCATGTGAAATGTTTAATGTCTGCTATCCCTCCTGTTTCCTCTGTCTCTTCTTCACAGGAGGAGCCTGGTGATTTGACAGGGGTGCCGGAGGAATATCACGATCTGCGCACGGTGTTCAGTCGGTCCAGGGCCACCTCTCTTCCTCCATACCGGTCGTATGATTGTAGTATTGATCTCCTTCCGGGAACCACTCCCCCCCGGGGTAGACTATACTCTCTGTCGGCTCCCGAACGTAAGGCTCTCGAAGATTATTTGTCTGTAGCTCTTGCCGCCGGTACCATAGTCCCCTCCTCCTCTCCCGCCGGAGCGGGGTTTTTTTTTGTTAAGAAGAAGGACGGGTCCCTGCGCCCCTGCATAGATTATCGAGGGCTGAATGACATAACAGTGAAGAATCGTTATCCGCTTCCTCTTATGTCTTCAGCCTTCGAGATCCTGCAGGGAGCCAGGTTTTTCACTAAGTTGGACCTTCGTAACGCTTACCATCTCGTGCGCATCAGGGAGGGGGACGAGTGGAAGACGGCGTTTAACACTCCGTTAGGGCACTTTGAATACCGGGTTCTTCCTTTCGGCCTCGCTAACGCTCCAGCTGTCTTTCAGGCATTAGTCAATGATGTCCTGAGAGACATGCTGAACATCTTTGTTTTCGTTTACCTTGACGATATCCTGATTTTTTCACCGTCACTCCAGATTCATGTTCAGCACGTTCGACGTGTCCTCCAGCGCCTTTTAGAGAATTGTCTTTTTGTGAAGGCTGAGAAGTGCACTTTTCATGCCTCCTCCGTCACATTTCTCGGTTCTGTTATTTCCGCTGAAGGCATTAAGATGGATCCCGCTAAGGTCCAAGCTGTCATTGATTGGCCCGTCCCTAAGTCACGCGTCAAGCTGCAGCGCTTTCTCGGCTTCGCGAACTTCTATCGCCGTTTCATCCGTAATTTCGGTCAGGTGGCAGCTCCTCTCACAGCCCTTACTTCTGTCAAGACGTGCTTTAAGTGGTCCGTTTCCGCCCAGGGAGCTTTTGATCTCCTCAAGAATCGTTTTACATCCGCACCTATCCTTGTTACACCTGACGTCTCTAGACAGTTCGTTGTCGAGGTTGACGCGTCAGAGGTGGGCGTGGGAGCCATTCTTTCTCAGCGCTCCCTCTCTGACGACAAGGTCCACCCTTGCGCGTATTTTTCTCATCGCCTGTCGCCGTCGGAACGTAACTATGATGTGGGAAACCGCGAACTGCTCGCCATCCGCTTAGCCCTAGGCGAATGGCGACAGTGGTTGGAGGGGGCGACCGTTCCTTTTGTCGTTTGGACCGACCATAGGAACCTTGAGTACATCCGTTCTGCCAAACGACTTAATGCGCGTCAGGCGCGCTGGGCGCTGTTTTTCGCTCGTTTCGAGTTTGTGATTTCTTATCGTCCGGGCTCTAAGAACACCAAGCCTGATGCTTTATCTCGTCTCTTCAGTTCTTCAGTAGCCTCCACTGACCCCGAGGGGATTCTCCCTGAGGGGCGTGTTGTCGGGTTGACTGTCTGGGGAATTGAGAGGCAGGTAAAGCAAGCACTCACTCACACCCCGTCGCCGCGCGCTTGTCCTAGGAACCTTCTTTTCTTTCCCGTTCCTACTCGTCTGGCCGTTCTTCAGTGGGCTCACTCTGCCAAGTTAGCCGGCCACCCTGGCGTTCGGGGTACGCTTGCTTCCATTCGCCAGCGTTTTTGGTGGCCCACCCGGGAGCATGACACGCGTCGTTTCGTGGCTGCTTGTTCGGTCTGCGCGCAGACTAAGTCCGGTAACTCCCCTCCTGCCGGCCGTCTCAGGCCGCTTCCCATTCCCTCTCGACCGTGGTCTCACATCGCCTTGGATTTTGTCACCGGACTGCCTTCGTCAGCGGGGAAGACTGTTATTCTTACGGTTGTCGATAGGTTCTCTAAGGCGGCTCATTTTATTCCCCTTGCTAAGCTTCCTTCTGCTAAAGAGACGGCACAAATCATCATCGAGAATGTTTTCAGAATTCATGGCCTTCCGTCAGACGTCGTTTCGGACAGAGGTCTGCAATTCACGTCTCAATTTTGGAGGGAGTTTTGCCGTTTGATTGGGGCTTCCGTCAGTCTCTCTTCCGGCTTTCACCCCCAGTCTAACGGTCAAGCAGAACGGGCCAATCAGACTATTGGTCGCATCTTACGCAGTCTTTCTTTTCGCAACCCTGCGTCTTGGTCAGAACAGCTCCCCTGGGCAGAATACGCCCACAATTCGCTTCCTTCGTCTGCGACCGGGCTATCTCCTTTTCAGAGTAGCCTCGGGTACCAGCCTCCGCTGTTCTCATCTCAGTTCGCTGAGTCCAGCGTCCCCTCCGCTCAGGCTTTTGTCCAACGTTGCGAGCGCACCTGGAAGAGGGTCAGGTCTGCACTTTGCCGTTATAGGGCGCAGACTGTGAGAGCTGCTAATAAGCGTAGAACTAAGAGTCCTAGATATTGTCGCGGTCAGAGAGTTTGGCTCTCCACTCAGAACCTTCCCCTTAAGACAGCTTCTCGCAAGTTGACCCCGCGGTTCATTGGTCCGTTCCGTATTTCTCAGATCATTAATCCTGTCGCAGTGCGACTTCTTCTTCCGCGATATCTTCGTCGCGTCCACCCGGTCTTCCATGTCTCCTGTGTTAAGCCCGTTCTTCGCGCCCCCGCTCGTCTTCCCCCCCCCCCCCCCCCCATCCTTGTCGAGGGCGCACCTATCTACAGGGTCCGTAAGATTTTGGACATGCGTCCTCGGGGCCGTGGTCATCAGTACCTAGTGGATTGGGAGGGGTACGGTCCTGAGGAGAGGAGTTGGGTTCCCTCTCGGGACGTGCTGGACCGTTCGCTGATCGATGATTTCCTCCGTTGCCACCAGGTTTCCTCCTCGAGTGCGCCAGGAGGCGCTCGGTGAGTGGGGGGGTACTGTCATGTATTGTCATGTTGTGTCTTGTTTCTGTCCTTTCTCTTCACCCTGTCTCCCTCTGCTGGTCGTACTAGGTTACCTTTTCTTCCCCTCTTTCCCCCAGCTGTTCCTTGTCTTCTCTGACTACCTCGTTCACCCCTTTTCCCACCTGTTCCCTTTTTCCCTCTGATTAGGTCTCTATATCTCTCTCTGTTTCTGCTCCTGTCTTTGTCGGATTCTCGTTTGTGTTACTCATGCCTGAACCAGACTATCGTCGTGTTTGCTGCAACCTTGTCCTGTCCTGTCGGAATCTGCATGTTCATCTAACCTTGTCCTGTCCTGTCGGAATCTGCCTGTCCATCTGAGCCTACGTGTGTTTCGTCATTAAAGAAACTCTGTTTTGTTAATTCGCTTTTGGGTCCTCATTCACGCACCTGACACATCTGCTCAACCTTTGGGTCAATCTACCCCATGGCCATCTGCTCAACCTTTGGGTCAATCTACCCCATGGCCATCTGCTCAACCTTTGGGTCAATCTACCCCATGGCCATTGGCTAAACCATTGGGTCAATTTACCCCATGGCCATCTGCTCAAACTTTGGGTCAATCTACCCCATGGCCATTGGCTCAACTTACCCCAAGGCAAACATGTTGACTAAATTAGCCTACACAGCTACAAGGGAGTACTTCCATGCTAGGTTTAGGACCTCACGTTAAAGTTTACAGAGACCCCAACTGAGGTATAGAACCAGTTTTAAATTATAGACTTTTATGGTGCAAATCCATGCTTACCACTTCACAGACTCCATGACTCCTCTTCCTAAATATTTGGTTAAATTATTATGGTTTTTCCTAGGAACAAGGATACCTCTTTGGCTCAATTTATCCCAGTCTCCCGTAACTCTTAATCGTGAATAACTGACGATCTGAGTCATTCTTGAGAAACATCGTCAATAAGACTCACAGACCAAAGAAAAGGCTGTGAGAACTATTCTTCTGGTAATCCAATAATTTAGGTGGTGGTGATGAGCATGACATTTTCTCCTTCACTCTGTCTGACTTCCCATCGTTCTGAGAACAGGACTGGGCCTGTGGCATGAAAGGAGTGCCATCTGATGCCATAGGGGTTGTGTGAGCCATGCATCCGCTCGCTGGTCCTGTGAGTGTGTGTGAGTGTGTGAGTGTGAGTCTATGTGTGTGCTCGTGCATCCTCTGGCCTGGGTACACACCTGCTTTAAAACATTGGGCCTCAACAGGCCCTCCAAAGGTGGGAGGACACTGACATAGTATATAAGGATTATACACAGTCACGCCAACACACACACACACACACACACACACACACACACACACACACACTCCTCCATGTAAGCCTAGTGAATCTGACCTTGTCTTTGTTCAACATAACATGTGTCCTGTTCGATATTGTCAAAGTTATGATTCTATTCCTTTCCTCCGGTAGTCGTTGTCACTGTACGGCCCTTTTCAAAGCAGAGATGCGCATCTGAACAAGAGCCGTGCTTTTCAAATTAAAGGTCTTGAAAGGTTGTTTCCAATATGGCACCCTATTCCCTATATAGTGCACTACTTTAGACCAGAGCCCTATGGCACCCTATTCCCTTTATAGTGCACTACTTTAGACCAGGGCCTAATAGGTCTGTAGAGTACTATATTAAGAATAAGGGTGCTTTTTGAGACCCATGTAATTCATTGTGAAGTGTTTCACCCGACGTAGAGCAGCCACGTGGTTAGTACTCTCTGCATGATAAGCAACACAGAATCCAGAGGACACAGTAGCGTGGCCAAGCCTCCAGAACCCACCATAGGGTTAGAGTAGGAGCACACTGCAGTTTCTCCAGAGGACACAGTAGCGTGGCCAAAGCCTCCAGAACCCACCATAGGGTTAGAGTAGGAGCACACTGCAGTTTCTCCAGAGGACACAGTAGCGTGGCGTGCCAAGCCTCCAGAACCAACCATAGGGTTAGAGTAGGAGCACACTGCAGTTTCTCCAGAGGACACAGTAGCGTGGCCAAAGCCTCCAGAACCCACCATAGGGTTAGAGTAGGAGCACACTGCCGTTTCTCCAGAGGACACAGTAGCGTGGCCAAGCCACCAGAACCAACCATAGGGTTAGAGTAGGAGCACACTGCAGTTTCTCCAGAGGACACAGTAGCGTGGCCAAGCTTCCAGAACCCACCATAGGGTTAGAGTAGGAGCACACTGCCGTTTCTCCAGAGGACACTGTAGCGTGGCCAAGCCTCCAGAACCCACCATAGGGTTAGAGTAGGAGCACACTGCCTTTTCTCCAGAGGACACAGTAGCGTGGCCAAGCCTCCAGAACCCACCATAGGGTTAGAGTAGGAGCACACTGCCGTTTCTCCAGAGGACACAGTAGCGTGGCCAAGCCTCCAGAACCCACCATAGGGTTAGAGTAGGAGCACACTGCCGTTTCTCCAGAGGACACAGTAGCGTGGCCAAGCCTCCAGAACCCACCATAGGGTTAGAGTAGGGGCACACTGCAGTTTCTCCAGAGGACACAGTAGCGTGGCCAAGCCTCCAGAACCCACCATAGGGTTAGAGTAGGAGCACACTGCCGTTTCTCCAGAGGACACAGTAGCGTGGCCAAGCCTCCAGAACCCACCATAGGGTTAGAGTAGGAGCACACTGCCGTTTCTCCAGAGGACACAGTAGCGTGGCCAAGCCTCCAGAACCCACCATAGGGTTAGAGTAGGAGCACACTGCCGTTTCTCCAGAGGACACTGTAGCGTGGCCAAGCCTCCAGAACCCACCATAGGGTTAGAGTAGGAGCACACTGCCGTTTCTCCAGAGGACACAGTAGCGTGGCCAAGCCTCCAGAACCCACCATAGGGTTAGAGTAGGAGCACACTGCCGTTTCTCCAGAGGACACAGTAGCGTGGCCAAGCCTCCAGAACCCACCATAGGGTTGGAGTAGGAGCACACTGCAGTTTCTCCAGAGGACACAGTAGCGTGGCGTGCCAAGCCTCCAGAACCAACCATAGGGTTAGAGTAGGAGCACACTGCCGTTTCTCCAGAGGACACAGTAGCGTGGCCAAGCCTCCAGAACCCACCATAGGGTTGGAGTAGGAGCACACTGCAGTTTCTCCAGAGGACACAGTAGCGTGGCCAAGCCTCCAGAACCCACCATAGGGTTAGAGTAGGAGCACACTGCCGTTTCTCCAGAGGACACAGTAGCGTGGCCAAGCCTCCAGAACCCACCATAGGGTTAGAGTAGGAGCACACTGCCGTTTCTCCAGAGGACACTGTAGCGTGGCCAAGCCTCCAGAACCCACCATAGGGTTAGAGTAGGAGCACACTGCAGTTTCTCCAGAGGACACAGTAGCGTGGCCAAGCCTCCAGAACCCACCATAGGGTTAGAGTAGGAGCACACTGCCGTTTCTCCAGAGGACACAGTAGCTTGGCCAAGCCTCCAGAACCCACCATAGGGTTAGAGTAGGAGCACACTGCCGTTTCTCCAGAGGACACAGTAGCGTGGCGTGCCAAGCCTCCAAAACCCACCATAGGGTTAGAGTAGGAGCACACTGCCGTTTCTCCAGAGGACACAGTAGCGTGGCGTGCCAAGCCTCCAAAACCCACCATAGGGTTAGAGTAGGAGTACACTGCCGTTTCTCCAGAGGACACAGTAGCGTGGCCAAGCCTCCAGAACCCACCATAGGGTTAGAGTAGGAGCACACTGCCGTTTCTCCAGAGGACACAGTAGCGTGGCCAAGCCTCCAGAACCCACCATAGGGTTAGAGTAGGAGCACACTGCCGTTTCTCCAGAGGACACAGTAGCGTGGCCAAGCCTCCAGAACCCACCATAGGGTTAGAGTAGGAGTACACTGCCGTTTCTCCAGAGGACACAGTAGCGTGGCCAAGCCTCCAGAACCCACCATAGGGTTAGAGTAGGAGCACACTGCCGTTTCTCCAGAGGACACAGTAGCGTGGCCAAGCCTCCAGAACCCACCATAGGGTTAGAGTAGGAGCACACTGCAGTTTCTCCAGAGGTGTGGGTGGTTGTTTTCTCCTTTCCCGAGACACGCAGGATGAAACTGAACACTGAAGGAGATGTTTACCAATAGTCTCGCGTTTGGCAGACTCGTGCCATGGCGCCAGCAGATGTGGGAAGATATTTTTACCACAGTGAAGAATGAGGAACGTTTGCCAATACGTATAGTGGTTCGACCTGTCTGAGGCGATTTTTAGATCGTATGACTGCACAGTTTCTGGGGAGTGCCATGGCAGACATCACTGCAGTTTCAGAGTGATTGGCTTATCGGGATGGAAAGAATGAAGAATTGACATATATATATATATACCGATAAGCCAATCATATATATAATAAATATATATAACTGGCCTTATGGTCTGAGACTGAGGGTTTTAAGAAAGCCGATTGATTGGGATTTGACTGGCAGGGAAGGCATGAGCAGACTTGGGTGTGAAAATGTTGGTGAAATATGATCCATCCATTTTGGAAGCATCAGATCACAAGTCTGCTCTATTCATCCATGGGCCACGTCTTCATCAGTCTCATCCATGGGTCACGTCTTCATCGGTCTCATCCATGGGCCACGTCTTCATCGGTCTCATCCATGGGCCACTTCTTCATCGGTCTCATCCATGGGTCACGTCTTCATCGGTCTCATCCATGGGTCACGTCTTCACCAGTCTCATCCATGGAGAAAGAACATATAACATACTACCAGGCCAGAGCCAGACAGGGCAGAGTGGGGAGAGGGGATAACCATCCTGAGTGGACCAGTCTGGGGGAGCTGCATGAGTACCAGGGGGTGTCAGAGTGGGAGAGGGGATAACCATCCTGAGTGGACCAGTCTGGGGGAGCTGTATGAGTACCAGGGGGTGTCAGAGTGGGGAGAGACCAGTGCTATCAACATCACTGTAGAGGATCTGAGGCTAGGTCTTTACTCATCTTTTCTCTTCTCGGGAGCTGCAACACCACCTTTAACCTGCTGTTGTTCACCGAGCGCAACCTGGGCGAGGGACACTCAATACTCTGCTGTTCTGTTTGTGGTGGACAATGAAGTTGTAACGACTCAGATAGTCATTGGGGTTGAGGCTAAGGACGTTCATCAGGCTATCAGACGGATGTACTGTATGTGTGGTAGATGGAAACACATTTGGGTTTCTCCAATATGGGCTTTTTATTTTTTTATTTTACCTTTATTTAACTCGGCAAGTCAGTTAAGAACAAATTCTTATGTTCAATGACGGCCTAGGAACAGTGGGTTAACTGCCTTGTTCAGGGGCAGAACGACAGATTTGTACCTTGTCAGCTCGGGGATTTGTACTTGCAACCTTTCGGTTATTAGTCCAACGCTCTAACCACTAGGCTACCCTGCCGACTCTACACTCTAACCACTAGGCTACCCTGCCGACTCTACACTCTAACCACTAGGCTACCCTGCCACCTCTACACTCTAACCACTAGGCTACCCTGCCGACTCTACACTCTAACCACTAGGCTACCCTGCCGACTCTACACTCTAACCACTAGGCTACCCTGCCGACTCTACACTCTAACCACTAGGCTACCCTGCCGACTCTACACTCTAACCACTAGGCTACCCTGCCGACTCTACACTCTAACCACTAGGCTACCCTGCCGACTCTTTGAGCTGTTTGCCTTTTTGTTTTGAACTTGGTTCTCCATTCAGAGTCAATTGCAATGATGATGTGACAGTATAGTGCCTCAAATGCCTATGTAGCCCTAAAGACATCTAATGTTGCCTCAAATGCCTCTAAGTTAACTCAAAGGACTCTAATGCTACCAGGCTTGGTGTGGCTTCACAGCCTGTTCCCAGGCCTTGGTTTGCTGTAACTCTGCACCCTTCATCCCTCTATTCCTTCCTCTTCCTCCTCTTCCTCTCTCAAAGGTCTCCTCTCCCCACAGAGCTAGTTGCCTTTCTCTCATTTCAACTTCAAACTAAGGAAGGACAAAGATGAGATCGACCTCAATACATCCTGTACAGTTACTGCTATCAAGTACAGGGGGAAAAAACAAATGGCTGTGAGAACTACATTGTCCATGAAGCGGGAAGAGAAGAAGTCGAGTATGTGTTGAAAAATGTTAGGTCTGGTTCCCTTTTCTAAATCGCTTTCCTTACAACAGTTATTTGTGTGCGTGTGTGCGTGTGTGTGTCTCTTGGAAGGAGCACAGTAAGAACTCTCTCACCCTGTTCGTCTTGACTGAGTAGGCTTCTTGAGAGTGATGTTCATCTCTCCATTACCAGCGGTTTCCCTGCTGGCTGCTGGAAACCGGGTCCGCCCAGCTCGACACTCGAGTGAAGCATGGTGTACACCCTCAGCCTGCCTCAGCCCAGACTTTCCTGTCTTCTGCTTGGGGCTTTCCTGGAAGCCTGTCTGAGGGCTGAGATAGGGGTTGGACTGAGACAGGGACTGAGACAGGGCTGAGGTAGGGGTTGGACTGAGACAGGACTGAGGTAGGGGTTGGACTGAGACAGGGCTGAGGTAGGGGGGGCTGAGGTAGGGGTTGGACTGAGACAGGGCTGAGATAGGGGGGGCTGAGGTAGGGGTTGGACTGAGACAGGGCTGAGGTAGGGGTTGGACTGAGACAGGGCTGAGGTAGGGGTTGGACTGAGACAGGGCTGAGGTAGGGGTTGGACTGAGACAGGGCTGAGGTAGGGGTTGGACTGAGACAGGGCTGAGGTAGGGGTTGGACTGAGACAGGGCTAAGGTAGGGGTTGGACTGAGACAGGGCTGAGATAGGGGTTGGACTGAGACAGGGCTGAGGTAGGGGTTGGACTGAGACAGGGCTGTGCTGAGATGGGGTCAGTGTTTGTTACAGGACAGCTGTAGCCTACTCTTCTGTAGCCCTCCCAGTAGCTTTAAAACCCCAATTGAAGTTTATTGGTCATGTGCACAGGATACTGGTGTAAACAGTATAGTGAAATGCTTACTTGCAAGCTCTCCTAAACTCAGCATTACGTATGTATACAAAATAGACGATAAGTCATACAAAGTATTAAAACACAAGAAAAATTGTCCTAATAATAATAACAAACCACGAACGTCTAACCAGATCAAAAATAGCTATGATCTAGAACCCCAACTTCTATGATCTAGAACCCCAACTCACCTGACAAGAAGCCGAAGATCCTCGTGTTACCAGCTGAGAACCGGGATACGGCCCCTGGAAAAAGAAGTAGGTGTGTTCAATGGCATGGATGAAGAAGAGTGGCTATGTACAGTCTGTGATTTAAGGGAGGTGGAGAATGAACTGCACTGTTTATTTTACTGAACTTAAGATGATGATTTGAGAGCAACCTTGTTTGGAAAAAAATGCAACAAAGGAAACCAAACATTTTCTTGGGTAGTGATGAAGAAAACCTTGACGGTTTGTCTGAAAATAAGTCTTCCTGGTTGCAAATGTTATTTCCTCATTTAAAAAAAACAACAATTCCTGACATTTTATCCTAGCATTTTATCCTAAATGCCCTGTCTTAAGTCAGTTAGGATCACCACTTTATTTTAAGAATGTGAAATGTCAGAATAATAGCAGAGAGAATGATTTATTTCAGATTTTATTTCCTTCATCACATTCCCAGTGGATCAGAAGTTTACATACACTCAATTAGTATTTGGCAGCATTGCCTTTAAATTGTTTAACTTGGGTCAAACAATTTGGTTAGCCTTCCACAAGCTTCCCACAATAAGTTGGGTGAAATTTGGCCCATTCCTCCTTACAGAGCTGGTGTAAGGTTTGTAGGCCTCTTTGGTCGCACACACTTTTTCAGTTCTGCCCACACATTTTCTATGTGATTGAGGTCAGGGCTTTGTGATGGCCACTCCAATACCTCGACTTTGTAGTCCTTTAGCCATTTTGCCACAACTTTGGAAGTATGCTTGGGGTCATTGTCCATTTGGAAGACCCATTTGCAACCAAGCTTTAACTGATGTCTTGAGATGTTGCTTCAATATATCGACATAATTGTCCATCCTCATGATGCCATCTATTTTGTGAAGTGCACCTGTCCTTCCTGCAGCAAAGTACCCCCACAACATGATGCTGCCACCCCCATGCTTCTCGGTTGGGATGTTGTTCTTTGGCTTGCGAGCATCACCCTTTTTCCTCCAAACGTAACGATGGCCATTATGGCCAAACAGTTCTATTTTTGTTTCATCGGACCAGAGGACATTTCTCCAAAATGTACGATCTTGCAAACATTAGTCTGGCTTTTTTATGGTTGTTTTGGAGCAGTGGCGCCTTCCTTGCTGATTGGCCTTTCAGGTTATGTCGATATAGGACTCGTTTTACTGTGGATATAGATACTTTTGTACCTGTTTCCTCCAGCATCTTCACAAGGTATTTTGCTGTTGTTCTGGGATTGATTTGCACTTATTGCACCAAAGCACATTCATCTCTAGGAGATAAAACACACCTCCTTCCTGAGCGGTGTGACGGCTGCGTGGTCCAATGGTGTTTATACTTGCATACTATTGTTTGTATAGATGAACGTGGACCTTCAGGCATTTGGAAATTGCTCCCAAGGATGAACCAGACTTGTGGAGGTTGACAATTTTTTTCTGGGGTCTTGGCTGATTTCTTTTGATTTTCCCATGATGTCAAGCAAAGAGGCACTGAGTTTGAAGGTAGGCCTTGAAATACATCCACAGGTACACCTTCAATTGACTCAAATGATGTCAATTAGCCTATCAGAAGCTTCTAAAGCCATGACATCATTTTGGGGAATTTTCCAAGCTGTAAACTTCTGACCCACTGGAATTGTGCTACAGTGAATTATAAGTGAAATAATCTGTCTGTAAACTGTTTTGATGAAAAATGACTTGTGTCAAACACAAAGTAGATGTCCTAACCGACTTGCCAAAACTATAATTTGTTATTAACAAAGACATTTGTGGAGTGGTTGAAAAACAAGTTTTAATGACTCCAACCTAAGTGTACGTAAACTTCAGACTTCAACTGTACATCAAACAACATTGGGGAGCTGAACTGTGAATTATTGTTTATTGCTTATTGTTACTTTTATTGCAATGTATCTACAGTTTAATGCTAAGCGGTACTACTTGGGTTCGATGACCAACGGTAGCTGGACCTGTTATATTCCACATGAATGAATCATGTTCAGACACAGCTCGAGTTGATGGTCGTTTATCTAGAAGCGTTGCATGATTCACACGTACACGGTTAGTGCTTGACCGCCGAGCAATAAACTTAAATGGCAACGATCCACTATGAGTGTGTCGTACGTAGTAGTACACTAGCGCTGTTGTAAACAATGTAATCAACGTTGCTGCAGTATCGTGCCTAAACATTCACACGACCGTATTCACATACCAGATACCAGACTGATTTCCCCTTCGTTCATTCGTCATGCTTGCTATGTAAAAGGTAATAAGACATTTTTTTCAGGTCCAAATCCGATCAAAGTGATTGGTTCTGTCGTGGGAATGTTAGAACGTCAGCTTTCTGTGGGAAAGAACCGGGGTTGTGTCACAAAACTATTTATGCGTCCCAAATGGCACCCCTGTTCCCTATGTAGTGCACTACTTTTAACCATGGCCCTATGGCACCCTATCCCCTATGTAGTGCACTACTTTTGACTATGGACCATAGCCCAGCCCATAGGGCCCTGGTCAAAGTAGTGGATTATACAAGGGAATATGGTGGGCTTTTGGGTCCTCAGCCAGACGGAGCCTTCAGTTATGGTACAGGTTGCCAAGCAACCACAATCTCCGTGTCACTGTCGGCGAAATCCGCTGTGTATAAACACTGTGAAATGGAAACAGAGGGTTTGACATGACAGGGTTATGATAACCCCAGGGAGAAGGACTTCATCTCTAAGCTATCCTAGCCATGCCATAGTCTTTTTAAATCCCATGTGAACTCTTCAGCTAAAGCAGTATTTACTTGAAAATAACATCCTGAACGGGGCGGTTCAGTATGACTTTAGGTCAGGGGCACTAGCACCATAACTGCAGCTATGGCAAATGACATCATCAATGATATCGTCAATGCACTTTACAACACTGTAATGTTTTGCTTGTTGATTCATCAAAGGTGATGGATTCAGTTGACCACTAGCTGTTGCTAGCCAGACTCGGTAACATTGATTCATCAAATGTGTTTGATTCAGTTAACCACTAGCTGTTGCTAGCCAGACTCAGTAACATTGATTCATCAAATGTGTTTGATTCAGTTAACCACTAGCTGTTGCTAGCCAGACTCGGTTACATTGATTCATCAAATGTGTTTGATTCAGTTTACCACTAGCTATTGCTAGCCAGACTCGGTTAGATTGATTCATCAAATGTGTTTGATTCAGTTAACCACTAGCTGTTGCTAGCCACACTCGGTTACATTGATTCATCAAATGTGTTTGATTCAGTTTACCACTAGCTGTTGCTAGCCAGACTCGGTTACATTGATTCATCAAATGTGTTTGATTCAGTTGACCACTAGTTGTTGCTAGCCAGACTCCGTAACATTGATTCATCAAATGTGTTTGATTCAGTTAACCACTAGTTGTTGCTAGCCAGACTCCGTAACATTGATTCATCAAAGGTGTTTGATTCAGTTTACCACTAGCTGTTGCTAGCCAGACTCCGTAACATTGATTCATCAAAGGTGTTTGATTCAGTTGACCACTAGCTGTTGCTAGCCAGACTCGGTTACATTGATTCATCAAATGTGTTTGATTCAGTTTACCACTAGCTATTGCTAGCCAGACTCGGTTAGATTGATTCATCAAATGTGTTTGATTCAGTTAACCACTAGCTGTTGCTAGCCAGACTCGGTTACATTGATTCATCAAAGGTGTTTGATTCAGTTGACCACTAGCTGTTGCTAGCCAGACTCCGTAACATTGATTCATCAAATGTGTTTGATTCAGTTGACCACAAGTTGTTGCTAGCCAGACTCCGTAACATTGATTCATCAAATGTGTTTGATTCAGTTGACCACTAGCTGTTGCTAGCCAGACTCGGTTACATTGATTCATCAAATGTGTTTGATTCAGTTGACCACTAGCTGTTGCTAGCCAGACTCCGTAACATTGATTCATCAAAGGTGTTTGATTCAGTTGACCACTAGCTGTTGCTAGCCAGACTCGGTTACATTGATTCATCAAATGTGTTTGATTCAGTTGACCACTAGCTGCTGCTAGCCAGACTCCGTAACATTGATTCATCAAAGGTGTTTGATTCAGTTGACCACTAGCTGTTGCTAGCCAGACTCGGTTACATTGATTCATCAAATGTGTTTGATTCAGTTGACCACTAGCTGTTGCTAGCCAGACTCCGTAACATTGATTCATCAAAGGTGTTTGATTCAGTTGACCACTAGCTGTTGCTAGCCAGACTCGGTTACATTGATTCATCAAATGTGTTTGATTCAGTTGACCACTAGCTGTTGCTAGCCAGACTCCGTAACATTGATTCATCAAAGGTGTTTGATTCAGTTGACCACTAGCTGTTGCTAGCCAGACTCGGTTACATTGATTCATCAAATGTGTTTGATTCAGTTGACCATTAGCTGTTGCTAGCCAGACTCGGTAACATTGATTCATCAAATGTGTTTGATTCAGTTGACCACTAGCTGTTGCTAGCCAGACTCGGTTAGATTGATTCATCAAATGTGTTTGATTCAGTTGACCATTAGCTGTTGCTAGCCAGACTCGGTAACATTGATTCATCAAAGGTGTTTGATTCAGTTGACCACTAGTTGTTGCTAGCCAGACTCCGTAACATTGATTCATCAAAGGTGTTTGATTCAGTTAACCACTAGCTGTTGCTAGCCAGACTCGGTTACATTGATTCATCAAAGGTGTTTGATTCAGTTGACCACTAGCTGTCAATAAAAAGCTGAGGCAGTCAATAAAACATTATGTTAAACATGTGAATTATTATGTGACTTGTTCAGCACATTTTTACTCCTGAACCTATTTAGGCTTGCCGTAACAAAGGGGTTTCAATATTTTTTTGACTCAAGACATTTCAATTTTTAATTTTGTAAAAAAAAAAATCTAAAAACATAGTTCCACTTTGACATTATGGTGTATTATGTGTAGGCCAGTGATACACACATCTCAATGTCATACATTTTAAATGTATTGTCTGTTTGGATAAAATAGTTTGTATCTGGTCGTCCATGTAGAAGCCTGGAGCAGCGCGTCTGGGCAGGGCCACTAGCATGATCGTCCCACGTAGCCACGCCTTCCATTCTTTATCCAATCAGAGCCCTGACCACGACCAGGAGGAGGACGGATCACCACAACAACGACGAATCACCGTTGGTAAGGTCTACAGTTATGCAGTGCATTATTGATGACCAGATCTAGGGTTGGGGATTGCACTTTTGGGACTATTCCATTGATCCTGATGTGCCAGGCATAATCAATCATGCACAGCTAAAGAAATACAGTTTGAACCCCAGGTTTGTGATATGATATCCTCCTTATAACTGCCCACACATTTGTGTTACACCCCAGTCTACATGAAGTTTTACTGTAACTGATCCTCTATAAAAAAAAAAAACTTCAAAGTGTGTTTAGTACCTCACAACATTCCTGTCTTGTGACATGATTCTAAAAATGAACAGAGCTTTCTCTTCTCCCACTCTCTGTTTCCTCTCACAGCGTCACACATGTCCAAAGACCAGAATGGAAACTTCCCAGAGAAGGTAGAGTAAGACAGCCAATCAGAAGAAAAAAAATCAGGGCCTTCAGGGTGGCAACGACACGGAAACAGAAAGCTGCCACAATTATAATTATAGAACACGATGGGTTTATATTTCAGAAAATACCACCTAATCTACTCAAAGCAACGACTCAGCATATAGACTCAGAATCTCCGTCTCCGCGCCCAGGTTTAGCCAAACTGACATCCAGCCCAAGGCCCTGGTGAAAAGTAGTGCATAATGTTGGCAATTGGGAGCCATTTTGGACATACCCCTGGTGTGCGTAGTGATACATCTGGAGGTTAGTATGGGATTGTTCACGGCAAAGAAGTGATATACAGTGGGGAGAACAAGTATTTGATACACTGCCAATTTTGCAGGTTTTCCTACTTACAAAACATGTAGAGGTCTGTAATTTTTATCATAGGTACACTTCAACTGTGAGAGACGGAATCTAAAACAAAAATCGAAAAAATCACATTGTATGATTTTTAAGTAATTAATTAGCATTTTATTGCATGACATACAGTGCCTTGCGAAAGTATTCGGCCTCCTTGAACTTTGCGACCTTTTGCCACATTTCAGGCTTCAAACATAAAGATATAAAACTGTATTTTTTTGTGAAGAATCAACAACAAGTGGGACACAATCATGAAGTGGAACGACATTTATTGGATATTTCAAACTTTTTTAACAAATCAAACACTGAAAAATTGGGCGTTCAAAATTATTCAGCCCCCTTAAGTTAATACTATGTAGCGCCACCTTTTGCTGCGATTACAGCTGTAAGTCGCTTGGGGTATGTCTCTATCAGTTTTGCACATCGAGAGACTGACATTATTTCCCATTCCTCCTTGCAAAACAGCCCGAGCTCAGTGAGGTTGGATGGAGAGCATTTGTGAACAGAAGTTTTCAGTTCTTTCCACAGATTCTCGATTGGATTGGACTGTTCTGGAAAGAGCCAAGGACTTGAGAGGAACATATAACTTCCTCAACGAGGACTATCCTGAAGCTGTGCCCCAGAAGAGGAAAGAACTTATCCCAGCCATGAAAGCTGCCAGAGCGCGTGGGGACATTGCTTACATCCACTATAACAGGCTCATTGTCCACCCTCCCTTCCAGAAGCCTGGAAGGGATGAGAGAGCCAAGCCTATGGGTTCGTAGCCTCAAACCCCCGCAGCACAGACACACACACCAACTGATTAATGGACTGCTGAATGGATATTATTTTCTCTTGCTTTGTTTGCTCATGTCCATATTATGTCTATCTCTGATAACTACCCAGGAAAGGGCTGAACATAGCCCATATTAATATATGTAGCCTTAGAAATAAGGTTCATGAAATCAACAACTTGCTAACATCAGATAACATTCATATTTTAGCCATTTCTGAGAATCACTTAGATAATTAATTTGATGATACAGCAGTGGCAATATAAGGATATTACAGTGCCTTGCACAAGTATTTGGCATTTTTCCTATTTTGTTGCATTACAACCTGTAATTTAAATTTGATTTTTATTTGGATTTCATGTAATGGACATATTCAAAACAGTCGAAATTTAAAAAAATAACTTTTTTAAAAAAAGTATACAAAAAAAAACGGAAAAGTGGTGCGTGCATAATTATTCACCTGCTATGAAGCCCCTAAATAAGATCTGGTGCAACCAATTACCTTCAGAAGTCTCATAATTAGTTAAATAAAGTCAACCTGTGTGCAATCTAAGTGTCACATGATCTGTCACATGATCTCAGTATATATACACCTGTTCTGAAAGGCCCCAGAGTCTGCAACACCACCAAGCAAGGGGCACCACCAAGCAAGGGGCACTATGAAGACCAAGGAGCTCTCCAAACAGGTCAGGGACAACATTGTGGAGAAGTACAGATCAGGGCTCTGTAATAAAAAAACATCTGAAACTTTGAACATCCCACAAAGTACCATTAAATCCATTCTTAAAAAATGTTAAGAAAATGGCACCACAACAAACCTGCCAAGAGAGGGCCGCCCACCAAAACTCACGTAGAAGGCAAAGAGGGCATTAACTATTTTGGGATAGGGGGAAGCATTTTCACTTTTGGATGAATAGCGTGCCCAGAGTGAACTGCCTCCTACTCTGTCCCAGATGCTAATATATGAATATTATTATTAGTATTGGATAGAAAACACTGACGTTTCTAAAACTGTTTGAATGATGTCTGAGAGTATAACAGAACTCATATGGCAGGCGAAAACCTGAGAAAAATCCAACAAGGAATTGGGACATCTGAGGTTTGTAGTTTTTCCAACCTTGGCCTACCGAATACAGTGTCTATGGAGTTGCACTTCCTACGGCTTCCACTACATGTCAACCATCTTTAGAAACTTGAATGAGGATTCTACTATAAAGGAGGGGCTCATGAGACCTCTTTGAGTCAGTGGTCTGGCAGAGTGCCTTGGTCTCATGACGCGCGCTTCCGACAGAGTTACCTCTCGTTCCAGTGCTTTTCTTCAGACATAGGAATTCTCCATTTGGAACATTATTGATGATTTATGTTAAAAACATCCTAAAGATTGATTCAATTGACATGTTTCTAAAGGACTGTAACGGAACCTTTCGAGTTTTTGTCTGGACGAAGTGCCTGCGCCTCATGAAGATGGATTACTGGGCTGAACACGCTAACAACAAGTGGCTATTTGCACATAAATGATGGACTTTATGGAACAAATCAGTCATTTCTTGTCGAACTGGGATTCCTGACACAACGGTTGCATTAAGGAGAAGTCTATCTTTAATTCTGTGAATAACAGTTGTATCTTTTATCAATGTTTATTATGAGTATTTCTGCAAAATCACCGGATGTTTTGGAATCAAAACATTACTGCACGTAACGTGTCAATGTAAACTGAGATTTTTGGATATAAATATGCACAACATTGAACAAAACATACATGTATTGTGTAACATGATGTCCTATGAGTTTCATCTGATGAAGATCATCAAAGGTTAGTGATTCATTTTATATTTTTTATTTTTTATTTTCATCTATATTTCTGCTTTTTGTGACTCCTATCTTTGGCTGGAGAAATGGCTGTGTGTTTTTTTGACTTGGCTATGACCTTGTGCTTTCGCTGTAAAGCACTTTTGAAATCGGACACGATTTACAGCATAATAGCAACTAGATAGATGAACAAGAAGTGTCTTTCATTTGCTGTATTGGACTTGTTAATGTGTGAAAGTTACATATTTAAAAAAATATATTTTTGAATTTCGAGCACTGCCTTTTCAGTGGAATGTTGTCGAGTAGCAGAACGCCTGCCCTAGAATGGTTAATCAGAGAGGCAACAAAGACAACAAATATAACCCTGAAGGAGCTGCAAAGCTCCACAGCGGAGATTGGAGTGTCTGTTCTTAGGACCATTTAAGCCTTATTAAAGAGGGGCCAGAAAACAAATTGCAAACATGTTTGATGTTCGCCAAAATGCATGTGGGAGACTCCTCAAATGGAAGAAATTACTCAAGTCACATGAGACTAAAATTGAGCTTTTGTTTTTGGCCATCAAGGAAAACACTCTGTCTGGTGCAAACCCAACATCTCTCATCACCCCACAGTGAAGCTTGGTGGTGTCAGCATCAAATGGAGTTGAATGTGTATTTTTGCCCATAATATAATTTAAAGTACTCTAAAGTTTTTTTTCCATCATTCTTTATATCATTGATTTGGGCTTCATAATACAGTTTCTTCTTTTTGTTCTCAATCTGCAATCTGTTCTCAATCTGCATTAAGTCAGCCAGTCAGATGTGCAGCCAAATGATTATGGGCAAAAAGACACATTCAACTCAATTTTTCATCACAAAACCATTTGATGTTACCAATTATTTTAATAATTGCTTCATTGGCAAAGTGAGCAAATTTAGGCAGGAAATTACAACAACAAACAGTGAGCCATCGTATTCATGTAAAAAAAAACTAATAATGGGAGAAAGTATTGCATTTTGAATTTTGTGAAGTTAGTGTGGGAGAGGTCGACAAATTATTGTTATCGACCAATAATGACAAACCTCCTGACATGGAAAGCTACTGAGGATGGTGGCTGACTCTATAGCCACTCCTACTGAGGAGGGTAGCTGACTCTATAGCTCCTCCTACTGAGGATGGTGGCTGACTCTATAGCCACTCCTACTGAGGATGGTAGCTAACTCTATAGCCACTCCTACTGAGGATGGTAGCTGACTCTATAGCCACTCCTACTGAGGATGGTAGCTGACTCTATAGCCACTCCTACTGAGGATGGTGTCTGACTCTATAGCCACTCCTACTGAGGATGGTAGCTGACTCTATAGCCACTCCTACTGAGGATGGTGTCTGACTCTATAGCCACTCCTACTGAGGATGGTAGCTGACTCTATAGCCACTCCTACTGAGGAAGGTGGCTGACTCTATAGCCACTCCTACTGAGGATGGTAGCTGACTCTATAGCCACTCCTACTGAGGATGGTAGCTGACTCTATAGCCACTCCTACTGAGGATGGTAGCTGACTCTATAGCCACTCCTACTGAGGATGGTAGCTGACTATAGCCACTCCTACTGAGGATGGTGGCTGACTCTATAGCCACTCCTACTGAGGATGGTAGCTGACTCTATAGCCACTCCTACTGAGGATGGTAGCTGACTCTATAGCCACTCCTACTGAGGATGGTAGCTGACTCTATAGCCACTCCTACTGAGGATGGTAGCTGACTCTATAGCCACTCCTATCTGTCATATCTGTAATCTGAGCCTAGAGGAAAGTCTTTGTCCTCAGGTCTGGAGGGAAGCCAAAGTCATTCCACTACCCAAGAGTGTTAAAGCAGCCTTTACTGGTTCTAACAGCAGACCTATCAGCTTGCTGCCAGCTCTTAGCAAACTGTTGAAAAAAATTGTGTATGATCAAATACAATACATTTTCAGACTTTTAGCATGTTTATAGAGAAGGGCACTCAACATGGAAAACACTATGTCTGGTGCAAACCCAACACATCTCATCACCCCACAGTGAAGCTTGGTGGTGTCATTTGCCATGGTGTCATCTTCCCAACCGAAACAACCACTATTATTATTCTCTGTCAGATAAAAATCCATATTGGGCTTTACGATCATTTACAAAAAGACTTAGAAATCTCTTTCAAATTACAAAAAAATAAAATGACAGTAAGGATCTTTAAAAAGAACTTGCATAACTCACTGACAAAAATGACTGACAATTGGTTGAAAGAAATTGATAATAAGAATATTGTGGGAGCTGTACTGTTAGATTTCAATGCAGCCTTTGATATTATTGACCATGACCTGTTGTTGAAAAAACCTAAAGTATGTGTTATGGCTTTTCAACCTCTGCCATATTGTGGATTCAGAGCTATCTATCTAATAGAACTCAAAGGGTTTTCATTAATGGAAGCTTCTCTAATGTCAAACATTTAAAGTGTGGTGTACCGCAGGGCAGCTCTCTAGGCTCTCTACTCATTTCTATTTTTACCAATGACCTGCCACTGGCATTCAGCAAAGCATGAGTGTCTATGTTTGCTGATGATTCAACCATATACGCATCATCAACCACAGCTAATTAAGTCCCTTAACAAAGAGTTGCAGTCTGATTTGGAATGGGTGGCCAGTAATAAACTGGTCCTGAACTCATCTAAAACTAAGAGCACTGTATTTGGTACTAATCTGCTGTTGAACAAGTTGAGGAGACTACATTACTTGGCGTTACCTTAGATTGTAAACTCTCACGGTCAAAACATATAGATTCAATGGTTGCAAAGATGGGGAGAGGTCTGGGCCGTAACAAAGAGATACTTTTTTGATACCACACTCCAAAAAGCAAGTTCTGCAGGCTCTAGTTTATTGTTCAGTCGTGTGGTCCAGTTCTGCAAGGAAAGCTGCAGCTGGCCCAGATCAGAGCGGCACGTTTGCTCTTAATTGTAATCAGAGGGCTGATATAAATACTATGCAGTCAGTCTCTCTTGGCTAAGAGTTGAGGACAGACTGACTGCATCACTTCTTCTTTTCATGAGAAACATTATTGTGTTGGAAATCCCAAATAGTTTGCATAGTCAACTTAAACACAGCTCTGATACACACACTTATCCCACCAGACATGCCACCAGGGGTCTTTTCATAGTCCCCAAATCCAGAACAAATTCAAGAAAGCGTACAGTATTATATAGAGCCCTTATTCTATGGAACTCCCATCTCCTATTGCTCAAATAAACAGCAAAACTGGTTTCAAAAAACAGATAAAATAGCACCTCACGGCACAACGCCTCTCCCCTATTGGACCTAGATAGTTTTCTAGATGTGTTTAATGTTATATGTTATATGCTATATGCTACATGTGCCTTTTACATTTAATTATGTAGTTCTGTACTTGAGCTGTTCTTGTCTGTTGATATTCTGTATCAATGTTTCATGTTTTGTGTGGAAGAGTAGCTAATGAGGAACCAAATAAAATATCAAATACTGTGAATAATCTTAAAATATCAAATATATTTTTTGATTTATTCAACATTTTTTTTGGTTACTACATGATTCCATATGTGTTAGTTCGTAGTTTTGACGTCTTCACAATTAGCCTACAATGTAGAAAATAGTAAAAACGAGAACGAGAAGGTGTTCAAAAACGTATGTTTCCTGTCCAACATTTTCAGGAATCAAAATTGATAAATTGTGTTCAAGCATAATAGCAACTCACCCATTATTTTTCTCAATCGCCTTCTGCACATAATGTCAAATATTATATATCAATTTGTACATCAGAGGAGGACAAAGAGAACTGATTCAGGGATAAAGTGACTGAAATACGATGTCGAAAAAATTTGCAGTAAAATGATGAAGTAATAGTTGTTCATTTCCTAAAACGCTGCACAATTATATTGGACTGTAGGAGAAATGATATCACCAAAGGTGCCAAAACCACACACTTCAACTCCTATGATTACACAAACACACACACGCGCACGCACACACGCACACGCACACACACACACACACACACACACACACACACACACACACACACACACACACACACCCACTACACTTCAACTAAGATTATTATAGATGCCTTGCCAATTCTGCTGCTGGAAGCAGGTGTTCCACTGCAGGCCAAATCACAATCCATTTTTAATGTCAGGGAACACATTAAAAATTGACATGATCGCATTTTCCCTATTCTATCAAAGG
>NC_048580.1:3696770-3714270 GCF_013265735.2 Oncorhynchus mykiss
ATATAACCTCAATAGACCTGACGACCCTGGAGGTTCTTCACATCTCCAGTCTGGAGGAGAGAGAGCAGCTCCTATCAGCTGTTTACAGAGAGCTACACCCGCCCAGCACCACCTCACAGAGACTGGACTCCCTGTTGGGTATGATCAATTAATCAGCTGATCAATCGATCTTTCATCACTTCCAACCCGGGTGGCAGGTAGCCAAGCAGTTAGATCATTGGGCCAGTAACTGAAAGGTGGCTGGTTCAAATACCCGAGCTGACAAGGTGAAACATCTGTTGATGTGCCCTTGAGCAAGGCACTTAAACCTTAATTTGCTCCAGGGGTTCTGTACTGCTATGACTGACCCTGTAATACAACACCTATCATACTACTATGACTGACCCTGTAAAACAACACCTATCATACTACTATGACTGACCCTGTAAAACAACACCTATCATACTACTATGACTGACCCTGTAAAACAACACCTATCATACTACTATGACTGACCCTGTAAAACAACACCTATCATACTACTATGACTGACCCTGTAAAACAACACCTATCATACTACTATGACTGACCCTGTAAAACAACACCTATCATACTACTATGACTGACCCTGTAAAACAACACCTATCATACTACTATGACTGACCCTGTAAAACAACACCTATCATACTACTATGACTGACCCTGTAAAACAACACCTATCATACTACTATGACTGACCCTGTACAACAACACCTATCATACTACTATGACTGACCCTGTAAAACAACACCTATCATACTACTATGACTGATCCGGTACAACAACACCTATCATACTACTATGACTGACCCTGTAAAACAACACCTATCACACTACTATGACTGACCCTGTAAAACAACACCTGTCATACTACTATGACTGACCCTGTACAACAACACCTATCATACTACTATGACTGACCCTGTAAAACAACACCTATCATACTATTTTTATTTATTTTTTATTTTACCTTTATTTAACCAGGCAAGTCAGTTAAGAACAAATTCTTATTTTCAATGACGGCCTGGGAACAGTGGGTTAACTGCCTGTTCAGGGGCAGAACGACAGATTTGTACCTTGTCAGCTCGGGGGTTTGAACTCACAACCTTCCGGTTACTAGTTCAACGCTCTAACCACTAGGCTACCCTGCCGCCCCACTACTATGACTGACCCTGTAAAACAACACCTATCATACTACTATAACTAACCCTGTAAAACAACAACTATCATGCTACTATGACTAACCCTGTAAAACAACAACTATCATACTACTTACCCTGTAAAACAACACCTATCATACTACTGACTCTATAAAACAACACCTATCATACTGCTTACCCTGTAAAACAACACCTATCATACTACTGACCCTGTAAAACAACACCTATCATACTACTATGACTGACCCTGTACAACAACACCTATCATACTACTATGACTGACCCTGTACAACAACACCTATCATACTACTATGACTGACCCTGTAAAACAACACCTATCATACTACTAACCCTGTAAAACAACACCTATCATACTACTGACCCTGTAAAACAACACCTATCATACTACTGACCCTATAAAACAACACCTATCATACTACTGACCCTGTAAAACAACACCTATCATACTACTATGACTGACCCTGTAAAACAACACCTATCATACTACTATGACTGACCCTGTAAAACAACACCTATCATACTACTATGACTGACCCTGTAAAACAACACCTGTCATACTACTATGACTGACCCTGTAAAACAACACCTATCATACTACTATGACTGACCCTGTAAAACAACACCTATCACACTACTATGGCTGACCCTGTAAAACAACACCTATCATACTACTATGGCTGACCCTGTAAAACAACACCTATCATACTACTATGACTGACCCTGTAAAACAACAACTATCATACTACTATGAATGACCCTGTAAAACAACACCTATCATACTACTATGACTGACCCTGTACAACAACACCTATCATACTACTATGGCTGACCCTGTACAACAACACCTATCATACTAATATGAATGACCCTGTAAAACAACACCTATCATACTACTATGGCTGACACTGTAAAACAACACCTATCATACTACTGACCCTGTAAAACAACACCTATCATACTACTATGACTGACCCTGTAAAACAACACCTATCATACTACTATGACTGACCCTGTAAAACAACACCTATCATACTACTATGGCTGACCCTGTACAACAACACCTATCATACTACTATGACTGACCCTGTAAAACAACACCTATCATACTACTATGGCTGACCCTGTACAACAACACCTATCATACTACTATGAATGACCCTGTACAACAACACCTATCATACTACTATGACTGACCCTGTAAAACAACACCTATCATACTACTATGACTGAGCCTGTAAAACAACACCTATCATACTACTATGACTGACCCTGTAAAACAACACCTATCATACTACTATGACTGACCCTGTAAAACAACACCTATCATACTACTATGACTGACCCTGTACAACAACACCTATCTTACTACTATGAATGACCCTGTACAACAACACCTATCATACTACTATGACTGACCCTGTAAAACAACACCTATCATACTACTATGACTGAGCCTGTAAAACAACACCTATCATACTACTATGACTGACCCTGTAAAACAACACCTATCATACTACTATGACTGACCCTGTAAAACAACACCTATCATACTACTATGGCTGACACTGTAAAACAACACCTATCATACTACTGACCCTGTAAAACAACACCTATCATACTACTATGACTGACCCTGTAAAACAACACCTATCATACTACTATGACTGACCCTGTAAAACAACACCTATCATACTACTATGGCTGACCCTGTACAACAACACCTATCATACTACTATGACTGACCCTGTAAAACAACACCTATCATACTACTATGGCTGACCCTGTACAACAACACCTATCATACTACTATGAATGACCCTGTACAACAACACCTATCATACTACTATGAATGACCCTGTAAAACAACACCTATCATACTACTATGACTGACCCTGTAAAACAACACCTATCATACTACTGACCCTGTAAAACAACACCTATCATACTACTATAACTGACTCTGTAAAACAACACCTATCATACTACTATGACTGACCCTGTAAAACAACACATTACACTGCACCTATCCAGTGTGTGTGACACTTTTTTGGGGGGGGGGTTAATCGATTAGACGATCAATCTATCTGCCGATCAGTCAATAAATCAGTCAACCAATCCATCAATCAATCACATCTATCCCTTTATTGTTGAGCGTGTCACCTGAACATAAGTAATACAGATAATAATGGATTGGATTTATATGGCCTTTTTCCAGATGATCAAAGGGCTTTTCAATGTAACTCCCCCAATCCTCCATCAAGCCAACTGTATTCTCTCCTCATAGAAACTGTTGGTCCTAACAACGTAGAGAAATTCACAGCAGCATTGGTCGCCATGAGCCAATCAAAGTCCTTCCAACGTGTAAGCTGCCTCAACATGAATCAAACAAAATCCTTTAAATTCAGGTATGTACGCCTAGCTATTCTCAGTACTGACCCATCATTCTGTTCTGTTCTATATTATATTATTTTCTATTCTGTTATACATTCTATTATATTCTGTTCTATATTCTATTCTGAATTCTATTCTGTTTTATATTGTATTCTGTTCTATATTCTATTCTATTCTGTTCTATATTCTATTCTATTCTATTCTGTTCTATATTCTATTCTATTCTATATTATATTCTGTTCTATATTATATTATTTTCTATTCTGTTATACATTCTATTATATTCTGTTCTATTTTCTATTCTGAATTCTATTCTGTTTTATATTCTATTCTGTTCTATATTTTATTCTGTTCTGAATTCTATTCTGTTTTATATTGTATTCTGTTCTATATTCTATTCTATTCTATTCTGTTCTATATTCTATTCTGTTCTGAATTCTATTCTGTTTTATATTGTATTCTGTTCTATATTCTATTCTATTCTATTCTGTTCTATATTCTATTCTGTTCTGAATTCTATTCTGTTTTATATTGTATTCTGTTCTATATTCTATTATATTCTGTTCTATATTATATTCTGTTGTATATTCTATTATATTCTGTTCTGTTCTATATTCTATTATATTCTATTCTGTTCTACATTCTATTATATTCTGTTCTATATTCTATTATATTCTGTTCTATATTATATTCTGTTCTATATTCTATTATATTCTGTTCTGTTCTATATTTTATTATATTATATTCTGTTCTATATTCTATTATATGCTGTTCTATATTCTATTATATTCTATTCTGTTCTATATTCTATTATATTCTATTCTGTTCTATATTCTACTATATTCTGTTCTATATTATATTCTGTTCTATATTCTATTATATTCTGTTCTGTTCTATATTCTATTATATTCTATTCTGCTCTATATTCTATTATATTCTGTTCTATATTCTATTATATTCTATTCTGTTCTATATTCTATTATATTCTATTCTGTTCTATATTCTATTATATTCTGTTCTATATTCTATTATATTATATTCTGTTCTATATTCTATTATATTCTATTCTGTTCTATATTCTATTATATTCTGTTCTATATTCTATTATATTCTGTTCTATATTCTATTATATTCTATTCTGTTCTATATTCTATTATATTCTATTCTGTTCTATATTCTATTATATTCTGTTCTATATTCTATTATATTCTATTCTGTTCTATATTCTATTATATTCTATTCTGTTCTATATTCTATTATATTCTGTTCTATATTCTATTATATTGTATTCTGTTCTATATTCTGTTATATTCTGTTCTATATTCTATTATATTATATTCTGTTCTATATTCTATTATATTCTATTCTGTTCTATATTCTATTATATTCTGTTCTATATTCTATTATATGATATTCTGTTCTATATTCTATTATATTCTGTTCTATATTCTATTATATTCTATTCTGTTCTATATTCTATTATATTCTGTTCTATATTCTATTATATTCTGTTCTATATTCTATTATATTCTATTCTGTTCTATATTCTATTATATTCTGTTCTATATTCTATTATATGATATTCTGTTCTATATTCTATTATATTACATTCTGTTCTATATTCTATTATATTCTGTTCTATATTCTATTATATTGTATTCTGTTCTATATTCTGTTATATTCTGTTCTATATTCTATTATATTATATTCTGTTCTATATTATATTATATTCTATTCTGTTCTATATTCTATTATATTCTGTTCTATATTCTATTATATGATATTCTGTTCTATATTCTATTATATTCTGTTCTATATTCTATTATATTCTATTCTGTTCTATATTCTATTATATTCTGTTCTATATTCTATTATATGATATTCTGTTCTATATTCTATTATATTCTGTTCTATATTCTATTATATTCTATTCTGTTCTATATTCTATTATATTCTGTTCTATATTCTATTATATTCTGTTCTATATTCTATTATATTCTATTCTGTTCTATATTCTATTATATTCTGTTCTATATTGTATTATATTCTGTTCTATATTCTATTATATGATATTCTGTTCTATATTCTATTATATTATATTCTGTTCTATATTCTATTATATTCTACATGCTGTTCTATATTGTATTATATTCTGTTCTATATTCTATTCTATATTCTTTTAAAAATTGTATCCGTTATTTTACCAGGTTAGTTGACTGAGAAAACGTTCTCATTTACAGCAACTACCTGGGGAATAGTTACAGGGGAGAGGAGGAGGGGGATGAATGAGCCTATCGTGAACTGGGGATTATTAGGTGACCTTGATGGTTTGAGGGCCAGATTGGGAATTTAGCCAGGACACTGGGGTTAACACCCCTACTCTTACGATAAGTGCCATGGGATCTTTAATGACCTCAGAGAGTCAGGACACCCATTTAACGTCCCATCCGAAAGATTGCACCCTACACAGGGCAGTGTCCCCAATCACTGCCCTGGGGCATTGGGGTATTTTTTAGAAAAGAGTGCCTCCGACACCACTTCCAGCAGCATCTGGTCTCCCATCCAGGGACCGACCAGGACCAACCCTGCTTAGCTTCAGAAGCAAGCCCGCAGTGGTATGCAGGGTGGTATGCTGCTGGCACTATTATATTATATTCTCTTCTATTTTCTATTCTGTTCTATTTTCTATTCTGTTCTATATTCTATTATATTCTATATTCTATTATATTATATTCTATATTGTATTCTGTTCTATATTCTATGTTCTATTATATTCTATTCTGTTCTATATTCTATAATATTCTATATTCTATTATATTCTATATTGTATTCTGTTCTATATTGTATTCTGTTCTATATTCTATTATATTCTATTCTGTTCTATATTCTATTCTGTTCTATATTCTATTATATTCTATTCTGTTCTATATTCTATTCTGTCAATATGACCCAGGTGTGTATTTTCCTTTCTCCTTGTAATAGATGCAAAAGCCCTAACCCTGTGAACCAGAGGACCTCTCTGCTGATGGAGATCACCATAAATGGTTTCTTGACATTAAATCTGTTAAGAACCAATGTGTGCATTACTTCTGTATATCTCAGGACTGGTCATTTTACTGGCACTATAACTTGCACTATACAACTAGCTAGTGATTCCATATGGTCTGCCCCTGATCACAATGTCATGGTGTTTGATTCAGCGTCGGTGCAGATAGTCCACCTGCGGACCCCCAGGGAAACCACGGTGGGGAAGGTGATGGAGTCCTGTCTAAGGATGCTAGGAATGACCGAGGACAAGGACCTCTTCAGCCTCACAGACAAACCAGGTCTGTGTTAACCACTCATTGTATGAATGATGGAATGGCTGACTGACAGACTGGCTGAATGACTGGCTAACTGGCTAACTGGCTGACTGGCTGACTGGCTGAATGGCTGGCTGGCTGACTGGCTGAATGGCTGGCTGGCTGAATGACTGGCTGACTGGCTAACAGGCTGGCTGAGGCTGACTGGCTGAAGACAAAGACCTCTTCAGGTCTTGTAGTATATGGTTATACTAGACTGGTCCCAGATCTGTTTGTGCTGTAGAGCTAACTCCTAGCCATTGCCACGCCAAACATTGACAACGACTATAGGAGATGACAAGACAGCACAAACAGATCTAGGACCAGCCTACGGCTTTAGTAGGGGTGTGACGTACTGTATAATATTAATGGCCATATCATTGACAGATGACAATAAATTATGTTTATTTCTGTGCTTTGAAGGTTCTTCAGAGGAGCTGTCATCAGACCTGCAGATAGTTGACTTGGCAAGCTCAGAGAACAAATATCTAGAGTTGTATCTGTGCAAAAAGGTAAGACTTGCAAGTCATTGCCACTTACAATTTACAGTCATACTAGTCACAGACAACATGTTCTAATGCCAAACAGAACAATGTTTCTCAATGCAACAGACAGCTGAGTCTACTGTCACAAAGAACAGTGTTGTTGAAGTCACTGACAGTACGCTCTATTGCCAAACAGAACAGAACAGCATTAGAATAGTAGTCTCTAGTGTCAGACAGAACAGCAGCAGATCAGTAGTCTCTATTGCCAAACAGAACAGCAGTAGATCAGTAGTCTCTAGTGTCAGACAGAACAGCAGCAGATCAGTAGTCTCTAGTGTCATTCAGAACAGCAGTAGATCAGTAGTCTCTAGTGTCAGACAGCACAGAACAGCAGTAGATCAGTAGTCTCTAGTGTCAGACAGAACAGCAGTAGATCAGTAGTCAGTAGTGTCACTAGAGACTACTGATCTACTGCTGGTCTGTCTGATACTAGAGACTTCTGATCTACAACTGTTCTGTCTGACACTAGAGACTACTGATCTACTGCTGTTCTGTGCTGTCTGACACTAGAGACTACTGATCTACTGCTGGTCTGTCTGATACTAGAGACTTCTGATCTACAACTGTTCTGTCTGACACTAGAGACTACTGATCTACTACTGTTCTGTCTGATACTAGATACTTCTAGCTAGTCTTTTATGGCTTGTGTAAAAGACTTTGGGTTGTGAACTAATTATCTTATTTTTTTTAAAACCCACCAGAATAAACCTAAAGGTGTTGTCAAGCCCCAATCCCCAGCTCCTTCTTTCAACGGGTCCCTTGGTGACGGTCCAGTCAATCAAACCCGCCAGGTACAAGGGGTCAGCCAGCCAGGTAAAGAGAAAAAGATACGCGAACTCAATGAACAGGTGGACTCTCTACAGAACGTCATCCTGCAGGTGAAATAAAGTAGAGTATTATTAATCATCCAGTAACATTGTCTTCTTCGTCTTCTTTGTTGACTCCTCATGTTGACCCCATTGGTTCAGGAGATCCTCCACGGCCTGGTAGCCTACTGCTAGCATATAGTAGCATAGCATCTAGGGGCCTTTAGTTCATTGTTGACTCCTAATGTTGACCCCATGGTTAAGGAGATCCTCCACGGCCTGGTAGCCTACTGCTAGCATATAGTAGCATAGCATCTAGGGGCCTTTAGTTCATTGTTGACTCCTAATGTTGACCCCATGGTTCAGGAGATCCACCACGGCCTGGTAGCCTACTGCTAGCATAAAATAGCATAGCATCTAGGGGTCTTTAATTAATTGTTGACTCCTAATTTTGACCTCATGGTTCAGGAGATCCACCACGGCGTGGTAGCCTACTGCTAGCATATAGTAGCATAGCATCTAGGGGTCTTTAATTAATTGTTGACTCCTAATGTTGACCTCATGGTTCAGGAGATCCACCACGGCGTGGTAGCCTACTGCTAGCATATAGTAGCATAGCATCTAGGGGCCTTTAATTCATTGTTGACTCCTAATGTTGACCCCATGGTTCAGGAGATCCACCACGGCCTGGTAGCCTACTGCTAGCATATAGTAGGATAGCATCTTGGAGCTTTTAGTTCCTTGTTGACTCCTAATGTTGACCCCATGGTTCAGGAGATCCACCACGGCCTGGTAGCCTACTGCTAGCATATAGTAGCATAGCATCTAGGGGCCTTTAGTTCATTGTTGACTCCTAATGTTGACCCAATGGTTCAGGAGATCCACCACAGTCTGGTAGCCTACTGCTAGCATATAGTAGCATAGCATCTAGGGGCCTTTAGTTCATTGTTGACTCCTAATGTTGACCCCATGGTTCAGGAGATCCACCACGGCCTGGTAGCCTACTGCTAGCATATAGTAGCATAGCATCTAGGGGCCTTTAGTTCATTGTTGACTCCTAATGTTGACCCCATGGTTCAGGAGATCCACCACGGCCTGGTAGCCTACTGCTAGCATATAGTAGCATAGCATCTAGGGGCCTTTAGTTCATTGTTGACTCCTAATGTTGACCCCATGGTTCAGGAGATCCACCACGGCCTGGTAGCCTACTGCTAGCATATAGTAGCATAGCATCTAGGGGTCTTTAATTCATTGTTGACTCCTAATGTTGACTCCATGGTCCAGGAGATCCACCACGGCCTGGTAGCCTACTGCTAGCATAAAATAGCATAGCATCTAGGGGCCTTTAATTCATTGTTGACTTCTAATGTTGACCCCATGGTTCAGGAGATCCACCACAGCCTGGTAGCCTACTGCTAGCATATAGTAGGATAGCATCTTGGAGCTTTTAGTTCCTTGTTGACTCCTAATGTTGACCCCATGGTTCAGGAGATCCACCACGGCCTGGTAGCCTACTGCTAGCATAAAATAGCATAGCATCTAGGGGCCTTTAACTATTTGTTTATTCCTAATGTTCACCCTAGGTTCAGGAGATCCACCACGGGCTGGTAGCATTCTGTTCAGAGCTGAAGAGAATGGATGGGGAGGTGGATCTGTCAGGGCTGAGATCCCCAGAGCTGAAGCAGCGCCTTGGGCTGGCTCTGGGACTGCTCAGGGACAAGAGACACAGTCTAAAGAGCCTCCGAGAGTCCATGAGAAACACAGCCGTTCGCAGGAATGAGTATGTTCATAACAAAACGATTGTTCCCATAATGCAATGCGCGAAAGAAAATGTCACTTTTATGTGAGATGCATTGGATCGCAGCAACACTTAGGTTGTGTCACATTGGTCTCTCAGATGTAGTACAGGGCTGATATGTACTGATGGGAATAGAGCAGGCCAACTTCTGGTTTCAGGCTTACCTCTCCAACTAAGCTCCCTGACACCCTATTACGGACAACATATTAGTAGGTCTAATAGTGATGTTTGAGACAAGCATTTGTGACTCTTGATTTCGTTTCTAAAACTAGTTTTTAAAACGTTGGTCTCCGGTAGACTAAACTTTTTTATTTATTTTTTACTTCTCAACCAATAACATTTCTTACACAATGTTCAGGATGAGTCCATACTCAATGCAATGGAAGTGTATCAGGCATATTTGGGCTCCCAAGTGGCACAGCAGTCTAAGGCACTACACCTCAATGCTAGAAGCGTAACTATAGACCCTGGTTCGATTACATGCTGCATCACAACCGGATGTGATCGGGAGTCCCATATGGCGGGGCACAATTGGCCCAGCGTTGTCCAGGTTAGGGTTTGGCCAGGGTAGGCCATCATTGTAAAGAGTAATTAGTTCATAACTGACTTTCCTAGTTAAATACAGGTTCGAATAAATACAAATTCATGGTGACATTCACAATATGTGGTGTGAAAAGCTACTCTGGTGTGAAAAAAAGTGAAAGCTGTTGAAAGAACCCATCTTTAACACTTTCTCATATTTCAAATCAACCACCATACTCACTCATACATCAAATTAGTTGTTAAAAAAAATAAAATAAAAAACCCAGAAAGTGCTTATGTATTTTGGATTGTTCTTATTTTCCTCAATTAAGTTGGAAAAATAGGATGATCGAGCAGCAGTGAGGGCTCTTCAATACACCACGGTACTGTCTTTCCAAGCTAGTCGGAAGACTTCCAGTTTGGTGTGGCGCCATTTCCGTTCCAATTTTCTGGAAGCTTTCTTCAGGGCTCGGGTATTATCTGTATACCAGGGAGCTAGTTTCTTATGACAAATGTTTTTAGTTTTTAGGGGTGCAACTGCATCTAGGCTATTGCGCAAGGTTCAATTGAGTTCCTCAGTTAGGTGGTTAACTAATTTTTGTACTCTGACGTCCTTGGGTTGGCGGAGGGAGTCTGGAAGGGCATCTAGGAATCTTTGGGTTGTCTGAGAATTTGTGGTATGTCCTTGGTTGGGGTCTGAGCAGATTATTTGTTGTGATTGCAAACGTAATAAAATGGTGGTCCGATAGTCCAGGATTATGAGGAAAAACATTAAGATCCACAACATTTATTCCACGAGACAAAACTAGGTCCAGAGTATGACTGTGGCAGTGAGTAGATCCGGAGACATGTTGGACAAAACCCACTGAGTCGACGAGGGCTCCGAACGAAAACGTCGTCGTTTATTTATTTTTTTGAAATGTTCTATCATAAATGTTAGCAACACCTCCGCCTTGGCAGGATGAGCGGGGGATATGGTCGCTAGTGTTACCAGGAGGTGAGGCCTCATTTAACACAGTAAATTCATCAGGCTTAAGCCGTGTTTCTGTCAGGCCAATCACATCAAGATTATGATCAGTGATTAGTTCATTGACTATAACTGCCTTGGAAGTGAGGGATCTAACATTAAGGAGCCCTATTTTGAGATGTGAGGTGTCACAATCTCTTTCAATAAATGGTAGGAATGGAGGAGGTCTTTATTCCAGTGAGATTGTTAAAGCAAACACCGCCATGTTTAGTTTTGCCCAACCTATGTCGAGGCACAGACACGTTATGTTGTGCTTTCGCCGAAAAGCGTTTTTTTGAAATCGGACACTGTGGTTGGATTAACGAGAAGTTTATCTTTAAAATGGTGTAAAATACTTCTATGTTTAAGCAATTTTAATTATGGGATTTCTGTTGTTTTGAATTTGGCGCCCTGCAGTTTCACTGGCTGTTGAGAGGTGGGACGCTTATGTCCCGAACGATCCCTGAGAGGTTAAAGAAAAAAATAAGCAAACATGTTTGGTGTTCGCCAAAAAGGCCTGTGGGAGACTCCCCAAACATATGGAAGAAGGTACTCTGGTCGGATGAGACTAAAATGTAGCTTTTTTGGCCATCAAGAAAAACGTTATGTCTGGGGCAAACCCAACACCTCTCATCACCCCGAGAACATCATCCCCACAGTGAGGCATGGTAGTGGCAGCATCATGCTGTGGGGGTGTTTTTCATTGGCAGGGACTGGGAAACTGATCAGAATTTAAGGTATGATGGATGGCGCAAAATGCAGGGAAATTATTGAGGGAAACCTGTTTCAGTCCTCCAGAGATTTGAGACTGGGATGGAGGTTCACCTTCCAGCAGGACAATGACCCTAAGCATACATCTAAAGCAACACTCGAGTGGTTTAAGGGGAAACATTTAAATGTCTTGGAATGGCCTAGTCAAAGCCCAGACCTCAATTCAATTGGGTATCTGTGGTATGACTTATCGATTGCTGTACACCAGAGGAACCCATCCAACTTGAAGGAGCCAGAGTAGTTTTGCAAATATCCCAGTGGCTAGAAGTGCCAAGCTTACAGAGACAAGAGACTTGCAGCTGGTATTGCTGCAAAAAGTACATCTAAAAAGTAATGACTTTGGGGGGGGGGGGGGGGTAAATAGTTTCGCTTGTTATTTCTTCTCTGTTTCACAGTAAAAACTATTTTGCATCTTCGAAGTGGTAGAAATATTGTGTAAATCATATGATACAACCCCCCCCCAAAAAAATCCATTTTAATTCCAGGTTGTAAGGCAACAAAATAGGAAAAATGCCAAGGGGGTGAATATTTTCACAAGCCACTGTACCTGGCAAACATTACTTTATTTTGTTTCTTCCTTGTAACTGCCTGGTAAACACAATTTAATTTCTCCCTGTAACTACCTGGTAAACATTACTTTACTGTGTCATCCAGGTGATCAGAGATGCTTATGACTTGTTTTAAGCATGTACTGTATGTCCTCATCTTTTGCGTATATATTTTGTATTATTAGGCAAGAACACATTCGTATTTACAATGACAGCCTAGGAACAGCCTTATTCGGGGGCGGAAATACAGTTTTTTAACCTTGTCAGCTCAGGGATTCAATCTAGCAACCTTTCCTTTACTGGCCCAATGCTCTAACCACCTGCCGTCCCAAGGAATATAATAATCTCAGCAAAACATTAAACGTCCCTTTTTCAGGACCTTTGTCTTTCAAAGATGAATGGTAAAAATCCAAATAACTTCACAGATCTTCATTGTAAAAGGCTTAAACACTGTTTCCCATGCTTGTTCAATGAACCATAAACAATTAATGAACATGCACTGTGGAACGGTCGTTAAGACACTAACAGCTTACAGACGGTAGGCAGTTAATGTCACAGTTATGAAAACTTAGGACACTAAAGAGGCCTTTCTACTGACTCTGAAAACACCAAAAGAAAGATGCCCAGGGTCCCTGCTCATCTGTGTGAACGTGCCTTAGGCACGCTGCAAGGAGGCATGAGGACTGCAGATGTGGCCAGGGCAATAAATTGCAATGTCCGTACTGTGAGACGCCTAAGACGGCTCTACAAGGACACAGGACGGACAGCTGATAGTCCTCACAGTGGCAGACCACGTGTAACAACACCTGCACAGGATCGGTACATCCGAACATCACACCTGCTGGACAGGTACAGGATGGCAACAACAACTGCCCGCGTTACATCAGGAACCCACAATCCCTCCATCAGTGCTCAGACTGTCCGCAATAGGCTGAGAGAGGCTGGACTAAAGACGTGTAAGCCTGTTGAAAGGCAGGTCCTCACCAGACATCAACGGCAACAACGTCGCCTATCGGCACAAACCCACCGTCGCTGGACCAGACAGGACTAGCAAAAAGTGCTCTTCACTGACGAGTCGTGACGGTCGGAGGGGTGACGGTCGGATTCGCATTTATCTTCGAAGGAATGAGAAATACACCGAGGCCTGTACTCTGGAGCGGGATCAAATTAGAGGTGGAGGGTCCGTCATGGTCTGGGGCGGTGTGTCACAGTATCATTGGACTGAGCTTGTTGTCATTGCAGGCAATATCAAAGCTGTGCATTACAGCGAAGGTACCTTTCCTGCAGGCTCATCCTGACATGACCCTCCAGCATGACAATGCCAACAGCCATACTACTCGTTCTGTGCATGATTTCCTGCAAGAAAGGGATGTCAGTGTTCTGCCATTGCGAGCGAAGAGCCCAGATCTCAATCCCATCGAGCACGTCTGGGACCTGTTGGATCGGAGTGTGAGGGCTAGGGCCATTCTCCCCAGAAATGTCCAGGAACTTTCAGGTGCCTTGGTGGAAGAGTGGGGTAACATCTCACAGCAAGAACTGGCAAATATGGTGCAGTCCATGAGGAGGAGATGCACTGCAGTACTTAATGCAGCTGGTGGCCACACCAGATACTGACTGTTACTTTTGATTTTGAACTCCCCCTCTGTTCAGGGACACATTATAAAATGTCTGTTAGTCACATGTCTGTGGAACTTGTTCAGTTTATGTCTCAGTTGTTGAATCATATGTTCATTCAAATATTTACACGTTAAGTTTGCTGAAATAAAATGCAGTTCACAGTGAGAGGACGTTTCTTTTTTTTTTGCTGAGTTTATGTAATCTTTACCTTACAGGCGATCAGAGGTTCGTCTTCTGGATAAGATGAAGCTGAACTGTCAGGTGTTTAAAGAAGAAATCTCTCTGGTGCACCTCAATCGACAAGTAGCCCATCTACAGAAAGCACTTCAGGACAGCCAAGTCAAGGTACATGCCTGTTTTACCTGTTTGTTACTGTGTTAACCTTAAACCTCCCTGGTTCACCTCAAGAGACAGGCAGCAGAGCCAAGACAAGTTAGTCCTAACCCCTGACATCTAACCATAGCACACCGGACTGCACTGCAGGACAACCAAGACAAGTTAGTCCTAACCCCTGACATCTAACCGTAGCACACCGGACTGCACTGCAGGACAACCAAGACAAGTTAGTCCTAACCCCTGACATCTAACCGTAGCACACCGGACTGCACTGCAGGACAACCAAGACAAGTTAGTCCTAACCCCTGACATCTAACCATAGCACACCAGACTGCACTGCAGGACAACCAAGACAAGTTAGTCCTAACCCCTGACATCTAACCATGGCACACCAGACTGCACTGCAGGACAACCAAGATAAGGAGAAAGAAACTAATTATGCCAGGTGCTGGCTAGCGGAGTAGAACACTTGAAAAATGAGGTTCTAGATAGCAATTTATTTTCTAAGGGTGTAAGTCTGCCCAGTAAACTCCACCATTCAACACCCCCTTTCTCCTTGCCTCTCGACCCCAACTTCTCTGCTCCACTCTCCCCCTTCCCCTCCGTCTCAACCCTCACCCCACATTTTGCAGGTTGGGGTCATAGGTGAAACACTAAGGCCTCCCCACAGACATGAGAACCAGACAGGATATCTCCACAGAAACACAGCACAAGCCCCTTGAGAAACAGAGCATAATATATCCCATAATGCTCTGCATCACCCTCTTACTCTGGCTCTGGTTTCCCTTTTTTTAGCTGGCCTAACCCTAAACATAACCCTATCTTTTGCAGGCCTAACACTAATCCTAACCGTTTCTTTAGCTGGCCTAGACATTTTCATTTTTTTCAATTTCAGTGTGTTTGTCTAGAAGAGCCGGAGTAAATCCCTTGGTAGCTAGACAGGAGACATTACACCCCCCGCCCCCTATTAATCTACACACAATACCCCATAATGACAAAGCATGAACAGATTTGTATAACTGTTTTGCAAATGTATAAAATAAATATAAAAAAAAAACCACATTAACCTCTACGGGATGGGAATCCCTAAACCCTGACGGTTGTTGCTAATGTGACTAGAATGACGTTGTAAACAGCCAACTTTCCGGGACATAGACATGTCTTACATGGCCAGAAATCTTAAATTAATGTTAATCTAACTGCAGTGGCCAATTAACAGCAGCTATTACAGTGAAAAAAAGACCATGCTATTGTTTGAGTAGAGTGCACAAAACACTTCTATCACAGCAACTGGTTTGATACATTCACCTCGGAAGGTAATTAATGTACTTACATTCAGTAATCTGGCTCTGATTTGTCATCCTGGGGGTCCCAGAAATAAAATGTAGCAAAGTTTTGTTTTGATAAAATGCATTTTTATGTTCAAATGTAGAAACTGGTGTCTACAGTTTTACCCCACTGCTGTCTGGCTACATACCCACCAAGCACATTCATGTGTGAAAGTTCATGTATAATTTAATGATCGATTATGTATGACATTCCTGGGAGTGTGTAAACATATATTTTTTACTACCATGTTTGTTCTCTATAGTTATGTACTTGAAAATGTATCAAAATGACCAATTTGGCCCATTGGACAAACTCCTGGCAGACTTCATACAAAATATTGTGCTGTGATGTAATTCTTCACTGGATCAGTCTGAAACTTTGCGCACACACACACACACACACTGCTGCCATCTAGTGGCCAACATCTAAATTACACCTAGACTCCTATCTGAAAGTATGGCCTTTCTCTTGTATTTCAAAGATAATCATTTAAAAAATAAATAAAAATAAAATGCATGCATTTATTTGTATTATATTTTACCAGATCTAATGTGTTATATTATATTATACTACATTATAATATGCATATCCTTGCTTCAGGTCCTGAGCTACAGACAGTTACATTTGGATATGTCATTTTAGGCAAAAATTGAAAAAATGGGTACGATCCTTATTATTAAGAGGATTTAAAATAAGTATTCAGACCTTTACTCAGTACTTTGTTGGGTATGACGCTACAAGCTTGGCACACCTGTATTTGGGGAGTTTCTCCCATTCTTCTCTGCCAATCCAGTCAAGCTCTGTCAAGTTGGACGAGCAAGCGTCTCCAGAGATGCTAGATATGTTTAGAGTCCGGGACTGGGCCACTCAAGGATATTCAGAGACTTGTCCCGAAGCCTCTTCTGCATTGTGTTGGCTGTGTGCTTAGGGTTGATGTCCTGTTGAGGTCCAGTCTGAGGTCCTGAGCGCTCTGGAGCAGGTTTTCATTAAATATCTCTTTGTTCTTTGCTCCGTTGATCTTTCCCTCGATCCAGACTAGTCTCCCATTTCCTGCTGCTGAAAAACATCCCCACAGTACGATGCCTCCACCACCATTCTTCACCGTAGGGATGGTGTCTGGTTTCCTCCTTACTTGACATTCAGGCCAAAAAGTTAAATCTTGGTTTCATCAGACCAGAGAATCTTGTTTCTCATGGTCTGAGAGTCCTTTAGGTGCCTTTTGGCAAACTCCAAGCGGGCTGTCATGTGCATTTCACTGAGGAGTGGCTTCCATCTGGCCACAATACCATAA
>NC_048580.1:3719270-3761770 GCF_013265735.2 Oncorhynchus mykiss
AAGAGCCTTGTATTTAGTCACGATGAAAGAGCCTTGTATTTAGTCACGATGTAAGAGCCTTGTATTTAGTCACGATGTAAGAGCCTTGTATTTAGTCACGATGTAAGAGCCTTGTATTTAGTCACGATGAAAGAGCCTTGTATTTAGTCACGATGTAAGAGCCTTGTATTTAGTCACGATGTAAGAGCCTTGTATTTAGTCACGATGTAAGAGCCTTGTATTTAGTCACGATGAAAGAGCCTTGTATTTAGTCACGATGAAAGAGCCTTGTATTTAGTCACGATGTAAGAGCCTTGTATTTAGTCACGATGAAAGAGCCTTGTATTTAGTCACGATGTAAGAGCCTTGTATTTAGTCACGATGTAAGAGCCTTGTATTTAGTCACGATGAAAGAGCCTTGTATTTAGTCACGATGAAAGAGCCTTGTATTTAGTCACGATGTAAGAGCCTTGTATTTAGTCACGATGTAAGAGCCTTGTATTTAGTCACGATGTAAGAGCCTTGTATTTAGTCACGATGAAAGAGCCTTACACGTTTGATGTATCACCTGAGATGAAAAGCTGTGGATAAAGATCAGAGGTTGTCTCTCAGGACAATAAAACAGTGTAGGACAGAAAGCTACCAGCAATGGGCTTCTGCTCTTCATTCAGAGACACCTTTATCCGCCAAAAACATTTACACATACTGCTATTGATAGACAACATCCTCATTTACACATATACACATTTACACATACTGCTACTGATGGACAACATCCTCATTTACATATATACACATTTACACATACTGTTAGTGATTGACAACATCCTCATTTACACATATACACATTTACACATTTACTGCTACTGATGGACAACATCCTCATTTACACATATACACATGTACTGCTACTGATAGACAACATCCTCATTTACACATATACACATGTACTGCTACTGATAGACAACATCCTCATTTACACATATACACATGTACTGCTACTGATAGACAACATCCTCATTTACACATATACACATGTACTGCTACTGATAGACAACATCCTCATTTACACATATACACATGTACTGCTACTGATAGACAACATCCTCATTTACACATATACACATGTACTGCTACTGATAGACAACATCCTCATTTACACATATACACATTTGGTATGGTGCTGTTAGACAACATATTCAGAATGTTACCTGGTGATATGGTGCTGTTAGTGATAGACAACACACTCAGAATGTTACCTGGGGATATGGTGCTGTTAGACAACATACTCAGAATGTTACCTGGTGATATGGTGCTGTTAGTGATAGACAACATACTCAGAATGTTACCTGGTGATATGGTGCTGATAGACAACATACTCAGAATGTTACCTGGTGATTTGGAGCTGTTAGTGATAGACACCACACTCAGAATGTTACCTGGTGATATGGTGCTGCTAGACAACATACTCAGAATGTTACCTGGTGATATGGTGCTGTTAGAGATAGACAACATACTCAGAATGTTACCTGGTGATATGGTGCTGATAGACAACATACTCAGAATGTTACCTGGTGATTTGGAGCTGTTAGTAATAGACAACAGACTCAGAATGTTACCTGGTGATATGGTGCTGTTAGTGATAGACAACACACTCAGAATGTTACCTGGTGATATGGTGCTGCTAGTGATAGACAACATACTCAGAATGTTAACTGGTGATATGGTGCTGCTAGTGATAGACAACATACTCAGAATGTTACCTGGTGATATGGTGCTGTTAGTAATATACAACAGACTCAGAATGTTACCTGGTGATTTGGAGCTGTTAGTGATAGACAACACACTCAGAATGTTACCTGGTGATATGGTGCTGATAGACAACATACTCAGAATGTTACCTGGTGATTTGGAGCTGTTAGTGATAGACAACACACTCAGAATGTTACCTGGTAATATGGTGCTGTTATTAATAGACAACAGACTCAGAATGTTACCTGGTAATATGGTGCTGTTAGTGATAGACAACACACTCAGAATGTTACCTGGTGATATGGTGCTGCTAGTGATAGACAACATACTCAGAATGTTACCTGGTGATATGGTGCTGCTAGTGATAGACAACACACTCAGAATGTTACCTGGTAATATGGTGCTGTTAGCGATAGACAACACACTCAGAATGTTACCTGGTGATATGGTGCTGTTAGTGATAGACAACATACTCAGAATGTTACCTGGTGATATGGTGCTGTTAGACAACATACTCAGAATGTTATTTGGTGATATGGTGCTGTTAGACAACACACTCAGATTGTTACCTGGTGATATGGTGCTGCTAGTGATAGACAACACACTCAGAATGTTACCTGGTGATATGGTGCTGTTAGTGATAGACAACATACTCAGAATGTTACCTGGTGATATGGTGCTGTTAGACAACATACTCAGAATGTTACCTGTTGATATGGTGCTGCTAGTTATAGATAACATACTCAGAATGTTACCTGGTGATATGGTGCTGTTTGACAACATAATCAGAATGTTACCTGGTGATATGGTGCTGCTAGTTATAGATGACATACTCAGATTGTTACCTGGTGATATGGTGCTGCTAGACAACATACTCAGAATGATACCTGGTGATATGGTGCTGCTAGTTATAGATAACATACTCAGAATGTTACCTGGTGATTGCACAACACATCACCGGGGGCATACTCAGAATGTTACCTGGTGATATGGTGCTGTTAGTGATAGACAACATACTCAGAATGTTACCTGGTGATATGGTGCTGTTAGTGATAGACAACATACTCAGAATGTTACCTGGTGATATGGTGGTGATAAACAACATACTCAGAATGACCTGGTGATATGGTGCTGCTAGACAACATATTCAGAATGTTACCTGGTGATATGGTGCTGCTAGTGATAGACAACATACTCAGAATGTTACCTGGTGATATGGTGATGCTAGACACCATGCTCAGAATGTTACCTGGTGATATGGTGCTGATAGACAACATACTCAGAATGTTACCTGGTGATATGGTGCTGATAGACAACATAGTCAGAATGACCTGGTGATATGGTGCTGCTAGTGATAGACAACATACTCAGAATGATACCTGGTGATATGGTGCTGCTAGACAACATACTCAGAATGTTACCTGGTGATATGGTGCTGATAGACAACATACTCAGAATGTTACCTGGTGATATGGTGCTGATAGACAACATACTCAGAATGTTACCTGGTGATATGGTGCTGCTAGACAACATACTCAGAATGTTACCTGGTGATATGGTGCTGCTAGTGATAGACAACATACTCAGAATATTACCTGGTGATATGGTGCTGCTAGTGATAGACAACATACTCAGAATGATACCTGGTGATATGGTGCTGCTAGACAACATACTCAGAATGTTACCTGGTGATATGTGGCTGCTAGTGATAGACAACATACTCAGAATGTTATCTGGTGATATGGTGCTGTTAGTGATAGACAACATACTCAGAATGTTACCTGGTGATATGGTGCTGCTAGACAACATACTCAGAATGTTACCTGGTGATATGGTGCTGCTAGACAACATACTCAGAATGATACCTGGTGATATGGTGCTGCTAGTGATAGACAAAATAGTCAGATTGTTACCTGGTGATATGGTGCTGCTAGTGATAGACAACATACTCAGAATGTTACCTGGTGATATGGTGCTGTTAGTGATAGACAACATACTCAGAATGTTACCTGGTGATATGGTGCTGCTAGTGATAGACAACATACTCAGAATGTTACCTGGTGATATGGTGCTGTTAGACAACATACTCAGAATGTTACCTGGTGATATGGTGCTGTTAGTGATAGACAACATACTCAGAATGTTACCTGGTGATATGGTGCTGATAGACAACATAGTCAGAATGACCTGGTGATATGGTGCTGATAGACAACATACTCAGAATATTACCTGGTTATATGGTGCTGCTAGTGATAGACAACATACTCAGAATGATACCTGGTGATATGGTGCTGCTGGACAACATACTCAGAATGTTACCTGGTGATATGGTGCTGATAGACAACATACTCAGAATGTTACCTGGTGATATGGTGCTGCTAGTGATAGACAACATACTCAGAATGTTATCTGGTGATATGGTGCTGTTAGTGATAGACAACATACTCAGAATGTTACCTGGTGATATGGTGCTGCTAGTGATAGACAACATACTCAGAATGTTACCTAGTGATATGGTGCTGTTAGTGATAGACAACATACTCAGAATGTTACCTGGTGATATGGTGCTGCTAGACAACATACTCAGAATGTTACCTGGTGATATGGTGCTGCTAGACAACATACTCAGAATGATACCTGGTGATATGGTGCTGCTAGTGATAGACAACATACTCAGATTGTTACCTGGTGATATGGTGCTGCTAGTGATAGACAACATACTCAGAATGTTACCTGGTGATATGGTGCTGTTAGACAACATACTCAGAATGTTACCTGGTGATATGGTGCTGTTAGTGATAGACAACATACTCAGAATGTTACCTGGTGATATGGTGCTGATAGACAACATAGTCAGAATGACCTGGTGATATGGTGCTGATAGACAACATACTCAGAATATTACCTGGTGATATGGTGCTGCTAGTGATAGACAACATACTCAGAATGATACCTGGTGATATGGTGCTGCTAGACAACATACTCAGAATGTTACCTGGTGATATGGTGCTGATAGACAACATACTCAGAATGTTACCTGTTGATATGGTGCTGCTAGACAACATACTCAGAATGTTGCCTGGATAGATGGTGCTGCTAGTGATAGACAACATACTCAGAATGTTACCTGGTGATATGGTGCTGCTAGACAACATACTCAGAATGACCTGGTGATATGGTGCTACTAGTGATAGACAACATACTCAGAATGTTACCTGGTGATATGGTGCTGCTAGTGATAGACAACATACTCAGAATGTTACCTGGTGATATGGTGCTGTTAGACAACATACTCAGAATGTTACCTGGTGATATGGTGCTGTTAGTAATAGACAACATACTCAGAATGTTACCTGGTGATATGGTGCTGATAGACAACATACTCAGAATGTTATCTGGTGATATGGTGCTGCTAGTTATAGATGATATTTAAGAGGCAGAATACAGACACCTGAGTTCACGTGCATCTGTCCGCCTGTCTGTCTGTCTGTCCGCCCGTGTTCTGTATTTCCAGGAGAGATCCCTCCAGTCCCAGTCTCACCAGAGGAAGTGTTCTACCCTGGGCCAACTGGTCACTCCCCAGTGTCCTGCCATGCTACTGGTTGTCCAGGAGAGCCGTGGGAAAGATGGGCGGTATGGATTCACCTTCCAACTCTCACAGGACAGAGGACTGGTGGTGATACAGGTGGACAACTCACATTCACCCCTCTGTCTGGAGGACAGGTACATTTTTATTTTATTTTACTGTTATTTTACCAGGTATGTTGACTGAGAACACATTCTCATTTACAGCAACAACCTGGGGAATAGTTACAGGGGAGAGGAGGAGGGGGATGAATGAGCCAATTGTAAATACCCTGTATTATACTGTACCATACACTAACAGGTAAATATACTAAACAGGACACCTTAGATACCAACATAGAGCATGACACCTTAGATACCAACATAGGGATGGACTGTGTAGGGCAGGACACCTTAGATACCAACATAGGGATGGACTATATAGAGCAGGACACCTTAGATACCAACATAGGGATGGACTGTGTAGAGCAGGACTCTTCAGCTCTTGTCCTGGAAGTGTTTTGGCCTTGAAGTGTTTTGGCTGAAGAGCCCCGGTTGGACTGTATAGAGCAGGACTCTTCAGCTCTGGTCCTGGAAGTGTTTTGGCTGAAGAGCCCCGGTATACAGTTTTCGATACGCCAGGGTTAGGGCTAATATGGTCAATTCCGTTTCAATTCTGTCAATACAAGAAGTGAAGTGAAACTTCAATTCCAAATGAAATGGACCCCAACCAACCTTTCCCTAATCATGAAACACTTTGCAATGTTGCAACTGGGCACCGCCATCATTCTGAAGGACAAACACACTGTTTTGCTCTGTATTTAACAAGTCAGAGATCCACATCAGAGTTTCCAGTTTGGGAGCGGTGTTGTGAAGTGTTTGGCATTTCACATCTCATCTTCCTCCACTGCCTTACTTTCCCCTTCCTCCTCCCTGTAACTATGGAAACCCCTGACAGACAGGGCCCATAACAGGAAACCACTGTAATGTAGAGCTGAACTATGGAATGTTTAAGCAGAACGGAGGACAAGATAAAACAAGAATAACACGCAGTCACGCAATTAGTTAGGCTATTGTTTTATTACTAGGGTGACACACACACACACACACAGCTCCTTTAGCTGTCTGACTGACGTCATGAGAAGCGGCTCTCTCACTTTGAACTGATTGCCCTGAGTAGCTACGAGACAGGAGCCTGCAAGACAGTACAGAGACAACCACAGAGGCCCACAGAGAGAAGCCGAGAGAAGTCTTTGAACATTACTGCATGTTTGGCCCGCTGAGCTCAGCATTTTCTGCCAATTATCTTTTCACAGTCAGTGTAAAAATATAAAGCCTCATTTGTTTCCAGCCCCCTTTTCTAGTTTTTTTTTTTTACAAGACGTTCTATAAATAAAAGTTAACGAAGGGAATATTTAATGACCTGGGATTTATGCGTTTAAACTGATGTTTTTAATGTTTCATTACTCTTTAATTAGTTTTAATAACAAAGTATTTTGTTATTTCTTGTGCCATGGGTGGGTCGGTGCAGGTTCTGCCTATACCTGTATACAGAGTTGTGTCAGTTACCCGCAGTGAGAATGAGAGAACTGTGCCAGTTACCCGCAGTGAGAATGAGAGAACTGTGCCAGTTACCCGCAGTGAGAATGAGAGAACTGTGCCAGTTACCTGCAGTGAGAATGAGAGAACAGTGCCAGTTACCTGCAGTGAGAATGAGAGAACAGTGCCAGTTACCTGCAGTGAGAATGAGAGAACTGTGCCAGTTACCTGCAGTGAGAATGAGAGAACTGTGCCAGTTACCTGCAGTGAGAATGAGAGAACAGTGCCAGTTACCTGCAGTGAGAATGAGAGAACAGTGCCAGTTACCTGCAGTGAGAATGAGAGAACTGTGCCAGTTACCTGCAGTGAGAATGAGAGAACTGTGCCAGTTACCTGCAGTGAGAATGAGAGAACTGTGCCAGTTACCTGCAGTGAGAATGAGAGAACTGTGCCAGTTACCTGCAGTGAGAATGAGAGAACTGTGCCAGTTACCTGCAGTGAGAATGAGATAACTGTGCCAGTTACCTGCAGTGATAATGAGAGAACTGTGCCAGTTACCTGCAGTGAGATTGAGAGAACAGTGCCAGTTACCTGCAGTGAGAATGAGAGAACTGTGCCAGTTACAGAGGTGAGAGATTTGGATCGATTTGAATCTGAAAGTCAGAGTAATCTAACCAGTCTGTTTTACCGGTTGTTTGACAGTTCAAGTCGGAAGTTTGCATACACCTTAGCCAAATACATTTATACTCAGTTCTTCACAATTCCTGACATTTAATCCCAGTAAAAATTCCCTGTTTTAGGTCAGTTAGGATTACCACTTTATTTTAAGAATGTGAAATGTCAAAATAATAGTGGAGGGAATGATTCATTTTAGCTTTTATTTCTTTCATCACATTCCCAGTGGGTCAGAAGTTTACATACACTCAATTAGTATTTGGTAGCATTGCCTTTAAATGGTTTAATAACTTGGGTCAAACTTTTCGGGTAGCCTTCCACAAGCTTCCCACAATAAGTTGGGTGAATTTTGACCCATTCCTCCTGACAGAGCCAGTGTAACTGAGTCAGGTTTGTTGGACTCCTTGCTCACACACACTTTTTCAGTTCTGCCCACATATGTTCTATGGGATTGAGGTCAGGGCTTTGTGATTGCCACTCCAATACCTTGACTTTGTTGTCCTTAAAGCCATTTTGCCACAACTTTGGAAGTATGCTTGGGGTCATTGTCCATTTGGAAGACCCATTTGTGACCAAGCATTAACTTCCTGACGGAGGTCTTGAGATGTTGCTTCAGTATATCCACATCATTTTCCACCCTCATGATGCCATCTATTTTTTTAAGTGCACCAGCCCCTCCTGCAGCAAAGCACCCCCACAACATGATGCTGCCACCCCCACAACATGATGCTGCCACCCCCACAACATGATGCTGCCACCCCCACAACATGATGCTGCCACCCCCACAACATGATGCTGCCACCCCCACAACATGATGCTGCCACCGCCACAACATGATGCTGCCACCCCCACAACATGATGCTGCCACCCCCACAACATGATGCTGCCACCGCCGTGCTTCACCGTTTGAATGATGTTCTTTGGCTTGCAAGCATCTCTCTTTTTCCTCCAAACATAACAATGGTCATTAAGTACCATCTTTGTACCTATGTGCAGTTGCAAACCGTAGTCTGGCTTTTTAATGATGGTTTTGAAGCAGTGGCTTCTTCCTTGCTGAGCGGCTTTTCAGGTTATGTCGATCTAGGACTTGTTTTACTGTGGATATAGATACTTTTGTACCTGTTTCCTCCAGCATCTTCACAAGGTCCTTTGCTGTTGTTCTCTGATTGATTTGCACTTTTCACACCAAAGTACGTTCATCTCTAGGAGACAAAACGCATCTCCTTCCTGAGCGGTATGACGGCTGCGTGGTCCCATGGTGTTTACACTTGTGTACTATTGTTTGCACAGATGAACGTGGTACCTTCAGGCGTTTGGAAATTGCTCCCAAGGATTAACGAGACTTGTAGAGTTCTGCAATGTTTTTTTCTGAGGTCTTGGCTGATTTCTTTTGATTTGACCATGATTTTAAGCAAAGAGGTACTGAGTTTGAAGGTCGGCCTTGAAATACATCCACAGGTACACCTCCAATTGACTCAAATGTATTCAATTAGCCTATCAGAAGTTTCTAAAGCCATGACATCATTTTCTGGAATTTTCCAAGCTGTTTAAATGCACAGTCAACTTAGTGTATGTAAACTTCTGACCCACTAGAATTGTGATACAGTGAATTATAAGTGAAATAATCTGTATAAACAATTGTTGGAAAAATTATGCAAAAAGTGGATGTCCTAACCGGCTTGCCAAAAGTACAGTTAACAGGAAATTTGTGGAGTGGTTGAAAAATGAGATTTAGTGACTTCAACTTAAGTGTATGTAAACTTCAGACTTCAACTGTATCTTCTGACTATAAACCTGTCCTGACCATGACTATAAACCTGTCCTGACTATAAACCTGTCCTGACTATGATCATAAACTTGTCCTGACATGATTAAAAACATATCCTGACCATGATCATAAACCTGTCCTGACCATGATCATAAACCTGTCCTGACATGACTATAAACCTGTCCTGACCATGACTAAAAACCTGTCCTGACTATAAACCTGTCCTGACTATGATCATAAACCTGTCCTGACATGACTAAAAACCTGTCCTGACCATGACTAAAGACCTGTCCTGACTATAAACCTGTCATGACTATGATCATAAACCTGTCCTGACATGATTAAAAACCTGTCCTGACCATGACTAAAAACCTGTCCTGACCATGACTATAAACCTGTCCTGACATGACTAAAAACCTGTCCTGACATGATTAAAAACCTGTCCAGACCATGACTATAAACCTGTCCTGACCATGATTAAAAACCTGTCCTGACTATAAACCTGTCCTGACATGACTAAAAACCTGTCCTGACTATAAACCTGTCCCAACCATGACTATAAACCTGTCCAGAATCATGACTATAAACCTGTCCCAACCATGACTATAAATCTGTCCCGACCATGACTATAAACCTGTCCCGACCATGACTATAAACCTGTCCCAACCATGACTATAAATCTGTCCCGACCATGACTATAAACCTGTCCCAACCATGACTATAAACCTGTCCAGAATCATGACTATAAACCTGTCCCAACCATGACTATAAATCTGTCCCGACCATGACTATAAACCTGTCCCAACCATGACTATAAACCTGTCCAGAATCATGACTATAAACCTGTCCCAACCATGACTATAAATCTGTCCCGACCATGACTATAAACCTGTCCCGACCATGACTATAAACCTGTCCCAACCATGACTATAAATCTGTCCCGACCATGACTATAAACCTGTCCCAACCATGACTATAAACCTGCCCAGAATCATGACTAAATAACTGTCTCAACCACGACTATAAACCTGTCCCAACCATGACTAAAAACCTGCCCAGAATCATGACTAAAAACATGTCCCAACCATGACTATAAACCTGCCCAGAATCATGACTAAAAACTGTCTCAACCACGACTATAAACCTGTCCCAACCATGACTATAAACCTGTCCCGACCATGACTAAAAACCTGCCCAGAATCATGACTAAAAACATGTCCCAACCATGACTATAAACCTGCCCAGAATCATGACTATAAACCTGTCCCAACCATGACTGTAAACCTGCCCAGAATCATGACTAAAAACTGTCTCAACCATGACTATAAACCTGTCCAGAATCATGACTAAAAACATGTCCCAACCATAACTAAAAAAACTGTCTCAACCACGACTTAAATGACCATGTTTAGGCACTGCTGTCAGCAGAGAAGGTGAGTCAGGTGATTGTGGTTACAGGTTGTCAGGTCAGATGGTAAATTGTAATACTGTAATAAACTAGATGCAGAAGGAGTGTTTGTGAACTATCTGTGTATAAGGCTTAACCTGTGTGTGTGCATCTCTTCTAGATTGGTGGAGGTGAACGGGGTACCAGTGGTGGACCACAGCGAACAGGAGTTGAGCACCCTACTCCTCCTGGGACCCAGTGCTCAGATAGTGGTTCTGAGGAGACCTCCTCCTCCTGGGACCCAGTGCTCAGATAGTGGTTCTGAGGAGACCTAATCCTCCTGGGACCCAGTGCTCAGATAGTAGATCTGGGGAGACCTCCTCCTCCTGGGACCCAGTGCTCAGATAGTGGTTCTGAGGAGAACTCCTACTCCTGGGACCCCAGTGCTCAGATAGTGTTTCAGAGGAGACCTCCTCCTTCCCGCTTCAGACCTAGAAGACCCCCCTCCTGTTAGTCCCACCCCCATCCTCCCAGCCCCAGAAGAGCCCCTCCTATTAGTCTCACCACCAGTCACCATCCCAGTAGAACCACCTCCTAGCTCTCCTCCTCCCAGTCCCAGTCCGAGCAGACCCCCTCCTAGCTCTCCTCCTCCCAGTCCCAGTCCGAGCAGACCCCCTCCTAGCTCTCCTCCTCCCAGTCCCAGTCCCAGTAGACCCCATCCTAGCTCTCCTCCTCCCAGTCAAAATCCCAGTAGAATCCCTCCTAGCTCTCATCTCAGTCTCAGTCCCAGTAGACTCCCTCCTAGCTCTCCTCCTCCCAGTACCCATCCCAGTAGAACCCCCTCATAGCTCTCCTCCTCCCAGGGCCAGTCCGAGCAGAACCCCTCCTAGCTCTCTTCCTCCCAGTCCCCAACCCAGTAGACCCCCTCCTAGCTCTCCTCCTCCCAGTCCCCATCCCAGTCGATCCCCTCCTAGCTCTCCTCCTCCCAGTCCCCATCCCAGTCGACCCCCTCCTAGCTCTCCTCCTCCCAGGCCCTGTCCGAGCAGAACCCCTCCTAGCTCTCTTCCTCCCAGTCCCCAACCCAGTAGACCCCCTCCTAGCTCTCCTCCTCCCAGTCCCCATCCCAGTCGACCCCCTCCTAGCTCTCTTCCTCCCAGTCCCCCTCCCAGTCGACCCCCTCCTAGCTCTCCTCCTCCCAGTCTCCATCCCAGTCGACACCCTCCTAGCTCTAGTCCTCCCAGTCCCCATCCCAGTCGACCCCCTCCTAGCTCTCGTCCTCTCAGTCCCCATCCCAGTCGAACCCCCTCCCATCTCTCCTCCTCCCAGTCCCCATCCCAGTCGACCCCCTCCCATCTCTCGTCCTCCCAGTCCCCATCCCAGTCGACCCCCTCCCATCTCTCGTCCTCCCAGTCCCCATCCCAGTCGACCCCCTCCTAGCTCTCGTCCTCCCAGTCCCCATCCCAGTAGAACCCCCTCCTAGCTCTCGTCCTCCCAGTCCCCATCCCAGTCGACCCCCTCCCATCTCTCGTCCTCCCAGTCCCCATCCCAGTCGACCCCCTCCCATCTCTCGTCCTCCCAGTCCCCATCCCAGTCGACCCCCTCCCATCTCTCGTCCTCCCAGTCCCCAACCCAGTCGACCCCCTCCTAGCTCTCGTCCTCCCAGTCCCCCCACAGTGGAGAAGCAGGGGAAACATCCCACACTTGGAAATCCTATACAACAACAGGCTGGTATACATTGGCTGAGAAAAATGCAGCCACCAAAACCATTACAACCATAATGCTGGGGATTAGGATACTGAGCCCATCCCTACACTCTACCTAGGAGACTGAGTCTATTGACTCTACCTAGGAGACTGAGCCCATCCACTCTACCTAGGAGACTGAGCCCATCCACTCTACCTAGGAGACTGATCCCATCCACTCTACCTAGGAGACTGAGCCCATCTACTCTACCTAGGAGACTGAGCCCATCCACTCTACCTAGGAGACTGAGCCCATCCACTCTACCTAGGAGACTGAGCCCATCCACTCTACCTAGGAGACTGAGCCCATCCACTCTACCTAGGAGACTGAGCCCATCCACTCTACCTAGGAGACTGAGCCAATCCACTCTACCTAGGAGACTGAGCCCATCCACTCTACCTAGGAGACTGAGCCCATCCACTCTACCTAGGAGACTGAGCCCATCCACTCTACCTAGGAGACTGAGCCCATCCACTCTATCTAGGAGACTGAGCCCATCAACTCTACCTAGTAGGCTAAGCCCATCAACTATACCTAGTAGGCTAAGTCCATCCCTCCACTCTACCTAGGAGGCTAAGCCCATCCACTCTACCTAGGAGACTGGGCCCATCAACTCTACCTAGGAGACTGAGCCCATCAACTCTACCTAGCAGGCTAAGCCCATCAACTCTACCTAGTAGGGTTGTAAGTCCATCCCTCCACTCTACCTAGTAGGCTAAGCCCATCCCTCCACTCTACCTAGTAGGCTAAGCCCATCCCTCCACTCTACCTAGTAGGCACTGAGCAAGGCACTGATCCCTAATTTGCTTAACCTCGCTGGGATATGTGGGACGGTAGCGTCCCACTTGGCCAAAAGCGGGAGAAAATGCAGAGCGCCAAATTCAAATAAATTCCTATAAAAATCTAATTTTCATGAAATCACACATGTAAGATACCAAATTAAAGCTACACGTGTTGTGAATCCACCCAACATGTCAGATTTCAAAAAGGCTTTTCGGCGAAAGCAAACGATGCTATTATCTGAGGATATCACCTCCATAAACAAAATATATTTCAACCCTGCAGGTGCAACACAAAACGTATAAATAAAAATATAACTCATGCCTTACCTTTGACGAGCTTCTTCTGTTGGCACTCCAATATGTCCCATAAACATCACAAATGGTCCAGCATCACTACTCTGGACAGTTCTGACTTAGAATACGTGGACAACTACAAATACCTAGGTTTCTGGTTAGACTGTAAACTCTCCTTTCAGACTCACATTAAGCATCTGCAATCCAAAATTAAATCTAGACTCGGCATCCTATTTCACAACAAAGTATCCTTCACTCATGCTGCCAAACATACCCTCGTAAAACTGACCATCCTGCCGATCCTTGACTTCAGCGATGTCATTTACAAAATAGCCTCCTTCACTCTACTCAGCAAATTGGATGCAGAATATCACAGTGCCATCCATTTTGTCACCAAAGCCCCATATACTACCCACCACTGCAACCTGCATGCTCTCGTTGGCTGGACCTCGCTTCATATTCGTCACCAAACCCACTGGCTCCAGGTCATCTATAAATCTTTGCTAGGTAAAGCTCTGCCTTATCTCAGCTCACTGGTCAACATAGCAGCACCCACCCGTAGCATGCGCTCCAGCAGGTATATTTCACTGGTCACCCCCAAAGCCAACTTCATTGTCAACATAAGACGTGGGAGATACCAGACCCGGTATCAGACACTGCTAACTCTGTAAATCCCTTCCGTCTCTACTTAGTGAGGTAGATCTGCTTATAGTTTTTTGCACGTTACATGTCGAATGATCTCCAATACACTTTAGATTTTGATTTTTTGTCGCCTCTATGGCATTTCAGACGGTTGTTAGGGAACCCTCTATGGCATTTCAGACGGTTGTTAGGGAACCCTCTATGGCATTTCAGACGGTTGTTAGGGAACCATCTATGGCATTTCAGATGGTTGTTAGGGAACCCTCTATGGCATTTCAGACGGTTGTTAGGGAACCCTCTATGGCATTTCAGACGGTTGTTAGGGAACCCTCTATGGCATTTCAGACGGTTGTTAGGGAACCCTCTATGGCATTTCAGACGGTTGTTAGGGAACCCTCTATGGCATTTCAGACGGTTGTTAGGGAACCCTCGATGGTATTTCAGATGGTTGTTAGGGAACCCTCTATGGCATTTCAGACGGTTGTTAGGGAACCCTCTATGGCATTTCAGACGGTTGTTAGGGAACCCTCTATGGTATTTCAGATGGTTGTTTGAGAACCCTCTATGGCATTTCAGACGGTTGTTAGGGAACCCTCTATGGCATTTCAGACGGTTGTTAGGGAACCCTCTATGGTATTTCAAATGGTTGTTAGGGAACCCTCTATGGCATTTCAGACGGTTGTTAGGGAACCTCTATGGCATTTCAGATGGTTGTTAGGGAACCCTCTATGGTATTTCAGACGGTTGTTAGGGAACCCTCTATGGTATTTCAGACAGTTATTAGGGAACCCTCTATGGCATTTCAGACGGTTGTTAGGGAACCCTCTATGGCATTTCAGACGGTTGTTAGGGAACCCTCTATGGTATTTCAGATGGTTGTTTGAGAACCCTCTATGGCATTTCAGACGGTTGTTAGGGAACCCTCTATGGCATTTCAGACGGTTGTTAGGGAACCCTCTATGGTATTTCAAATGGTTGTTAGGGAACCCTCTATGGCATTTCAGACGGTTGTTAGGGAACCTCTATGGCATTTCAGATGGTTGTTAGGGAACCCTCTATGGTATTTCAGACGGTTGTTAGGGAACCCTCTATGGTATTTCAGACAGTTGTTAGGGAACCCTCTATGGCATTTCAGATGGTTGTTAGGGAACCCTCTATGGCATTTCAGACGGTTGTTAGGGAACCCTCTATGGCATTTCAGACGGTTGTTAGGGAACCCTCTATGGTATTTCAAATGGTTGTTAGGGAACCCTCTATGGCATTTCAGATGGTTGTTAGGGAACCCTCTATGGTATTTCAGACGGTTGTCAGGGAACCCTCTATGGTATTTCAGACAGTTGTTAGGGAACCCTCTATGGCATTTCAGATGGTTGGTTTTTTATGATTGGGTTTTGCTTTTCTTCTTTTATAATAATGTGTTTTGTTGTGTATAATAACGCATATTTTTTATGTATTTACTGTATTTTGATGTGTATTGTGGTGCTATACAGGACTCATCTGTAAAATTATAAACCATTGACTCCCTGTCTAAATAAAGACACCTTGGTCTCATCATTGACTCCCTGTCTAAATAAAGATACCTTGGTCTCAGCATTGACTCCCTGTCTAAATAAAGACACCGTGGTCTCAGCATTGACTCCCTGTCTAAATAAAGACACCTTGGTCTCAGCATTGACTCCCTGTCTAAATAAAGACACTGTGGTCTCAGAATTGACTCTCTGTCTAAATAAAGAGACCTTGGTCTCAGCATTGACTCCCTGTCTCAGCATTGACTCCTTGGTCTCATCATTGACTCTCTGTCTAAATAAAGACACCTTGGTCTCAGCATTGACTCCCTGTCTAAATAAAGACACCTTGGTCTCAGCATTGACTCCCTGTCTAAATAAAGACACCTTGGTCTCAGCATTGACTCCCTGTCTAAATAAAGACACCTTGGTCTCAGCATTGACTCCCTGTCTAAATAAAGACACCTTGGTCTCAGCATTGACTACCTGTCTAAATAAAGACACCTTGGTCTCAGCATTGACTCCCTGTCTAAATAAAGACACCTTGGTCTCAGCATTGACTCTCTGTCTAAGTAAAGACACCTTGTCTCAGCATTGACTCCCTGTCTAAATAAAGACAACTTGGTCTCAGCATTGACTCCCTGTCTAAATAAAGGTTTAATAAATAAAACTTTTAAGCCATTTCTGTTTTCTGATACATTTTCATTGACCATTGAGTGAGGTGCGATGTTATTGTGAACATGAACGTTTGCAAGACTCACTAGGTAGAAGTTGTTATGAGCTATATATTTTCAGTTATTAAATGTTGTTTTTGTTGTTTTAGTCCTGAGGGCTTCTCAGTCTCTGTTTTGTCACTGTGAACAAGTATTCTGTACATTCACATTATCAACTTGGTATTAAACAAAATGTTTATATATATTTATATGTGTTTCATGTCATATTTTCCCGTTGAAAACCACATGACTCAACAATTGGCATAAAGGGGCAATTCGCGGTTTAAAGAACAAATAAAGCAGTAACTCTGCCACCTTTTGAGGTAAAATTGCAGATTGCCCTTTTAATGTCTTATCCATATAGTTCCATTAGATGGGTGGATCACGTAGAAACAAACCTATAAAAATTGCATTTCATGGGAAAACAAAACGAGAGAGAGAAAGAAGTTCGCTCAACCATGTCTGTCAGTTTTAACATTCACAAATCAAAGTTTAAACTATAAGCCGTTTGTCCTGGTTTGACATCATATCCTCTTCCCAAACGACACTCTATTCCCTACATAGTGCACTACTTTTGACCAGAGTCCTATTGGAACCAGGTTACATTTACAAAAGTGGTGCACTAGATAGGGAATAGAGTGGCATTTGGGACACAACCAATATCTGCAGTGTATTTGCCTTAAAAAAAAAACACATTTGTTTTTGAACAAAAAACTGATGTGGATATTTGTTACAGGCTTATAGAATGATATATTTTACAAGTGTCTTTTAATATGAAGATACAGTAAGCTGATGGATTTTCCTCATAACAGTTAACATTTGGTTCAGCAGGATCGTGTTCAAAGTAGACACGAAACAGAAGAAAGCAGTCGAAACTCGTCCAGTACATTTTTTTTGTCTTGAAGAGTTGTGTTGAAGATAAGTTTGCCATTTGAGTGGTTTAATTATTTTTTTTTTACCTCATTCAGTGTTGTACGTTTCCTCTTTAGAGTCTCTCTGTTTATTGGATGGGCCCCATTCACAACAAAGAGGCTTCCTATGGGAGAGAAAAATATACCAAGATTGAGAGAAAGAGAAAGATGGAGATTGAGAAAGAGACAGAGAGAGGTGGAGAGAGAGAGAGAGAGAGTTGATAGAGCAACAAAGAGAGGTAGGGAGAGAGAAAGATGGAGATTGAGAAAGAGACAGAGAGGTGGAGAGAGAGAAAGATGGAGATAGAAACAGAGAGAGAAAGATGGAGATAGAAACAGAGAGACGTTGAGAGAGAGAAAGATGGAGATAGAAACAGGTAGAGAGAGAGAAAGATGGAGATAGAAACAGAGAGAAAGATGGAGATAGAAACAGAGAGAGGTGGAGAGAGAGAAAGATGGAGATAGAAACAGAGAGAGAAAGATGGAGATAGAAACAGAGAGAGGTTGAGAGAGAGAAAGATGGAGATAGAAACAAGTAGAGAGAGAGAAAGATGGAGATAGAAACAGAGAGAGAAATATGGAGATAGAAACAGGTAGAGAGAGAGAAAGATGGAGATAGAAACAGAGAGAGGTTGAGAGAGAGAAAGATGGAGATAGAAACAGGTAGAGAGAGAGAAAGATGGAGATAGAAACAGAGAGAGAAATATGGAGATAGAAACAGGTAGAGAGAGAGAAAGATGGAGATAGAAACAGAGAGGTAGAGAGAGAGAAAGATGGAGATAGAAACAGAGAGGTGGAGAGAGAGAAAGATGGAGAGAGAGAGAGAAAGAGAGAGAGAGAAAGTGAGAGAGAGAGAGAGAGAGAGAGAGAGAGAAAGAGAGAAAGTGAGAGAGAGAGAGAGAGAAAGAGAGAGAGAGAGAGAAAGTGAGAGAGAGAGAGAGAGAGAAAGTGAGAGAGAGAGAGATTGAATTGAATTGAGAGAGAGAAAGTGAGAAAGAGAGAGAGAGGTGGAGAGAGAGAACACAGCCTCAAATGCAGTCACAAACGCAGCCCCAACACTTCACACAGGAGCAACAAATCAAAACCACCCAGACCAGCGAGACCCCCCCCCCATAGAGGACCCACGCCGAGAGGACCTACATCCGCACCACAACACCACCAGCCACATCCACACCCCCACCCCCACCAATCAACACCCCACGAAGTCAACCATGTCCACACCCCATTTAGGCCCCCTCAGATCAGACCTATACCCCTCCTGCCCACCCCATGCCCCCCACTCCCGTAAAGGGGGCTTAAACATGGAAGTCACACATACGCCCAGGCTGTGAGGAGGCAAACAGTCCAAACCCCCACTCTTACACTAGCCCAAGCCAATGGGATGTACCAGATGCTCAGCAGGCTCTGCTCACACTTACTGGCCTGAGGCCAAACCACACGGCCAACAACATTGGACACTTTATGGAACACAAAGTCTTCACTATATCATCCTGGAATATCCAAGGGATGAGGTCATAAATGCCGGACAAGAACCTGACACCCTCAGCACAAAGGAGGACAAACAACTGCCTGGAGGTGACAGAATTCCCTCCCCCATATGACCCCCCAGGCACAACTACGACAACATAACCAACAAAAACGGGTCACAACTCCTGCAGCTCTGTCGCACGCTGGGTATGTACATAGTCAATGGTAGGCTTTGAGGGGACTCCTACGGTAGGTGCACCTATAGCTCATCTCTTGGCAGTAGTACTGTAGACTACTGTAGACTACTTTATCTCTGACCTCAACCCAGAGTCTCTCAGAGCGTTCACACAGTCAGTCCACTGACACCCCTATCAGATCACAGCAAAATCACAGTCTACTTGAACAGAGCAATACTCAATCATGAGGCACCAAAGCCAAAGGAACTGAATAAGAAATGCTATAGATGGAAGGAATGTAGTGTGGAAATCTCCCAAAAAACAATTAGGCAACAACAAATTCAATCCCTTTTAGACAACTTCCTGGACAAAACGTTCCACTATAATAGTGAAGGTGTAAATTTGCCAGTAGAAAATCGTGAATGTATATTTGACCTCTTAGCTTCCTTATCAAATCTAAAGATTTCAAACAGAAAAGTAAATGAGCAACAATGACAAATGGTTTGATGAAGAATGCAAAAATCCAGAAAACCTGAGTCTACGCCTTCACTATGGTGAATCACTAAAACAATAGAGAAAAACACTATGGAAAAAGAAGGAACAGCGCGTCAGAAATCAGCTCAATGTAATTGTAGAATACATAGACTCTAACCACTTCTGGGAATATTGGAAAACAAACAACAACACAAAGAGGTTTCTATCCAAGATGGAGATGTATAGATAAACCCCTTCTACAATCTTTTTGACTCTATAACAAGGAACAAACAACAAAAACATATACATGATCAAACTCAAATCTTAGAATCACCTATTATTCTCTCTTGGGTAGGGGGCGGTATTTTGACGTCTGGATGAAAAGCGTGCCCAAAGTAAACTCCCTGTTCCTCAGGCCCAGAAGCTAGGATTTAATTGGTAGATTTGGATAGAAAACGCTCTAAAGTTTCTAAAACTGTTAAAATTATGTCTTGAGTATAACAGAACTGATATGACCTATTTTCAATGGCTATCACATTTATTATAAAGCCATGTCCTCCCAGATTACAGTTCCTAGGGCTTCCACTAGATGTCAACAGTCTTTAGAAAGAGGTTCAGGTTGGTTTTTGGAAAAACGAGCCAGAAGTTAATGGCTCCCAATTTGGCTGTAGTGTTTCCAAGCGCGTGAAGAGAGCGTGTTCTTTGGTATTTTTCTCCTGTAAAGACAATAACGATTCTCCGTCTTAAATTGTATCATTTATTGACGTATTAGGGTACCTAAGGTTTGATTATAAATGTTGTTTGACTTGTTTGGAAAAGTTTATTAGTAACTTTTGGGATTCATTTTGTATGCATTTTGATGGAGGGAAACTGGGTGGATTATTGACTGAAGCGCGCCAAATTGAGTTTTTATCGATATGAAGACATTTTCGAACATAATGACTATTTGTGATGTAACTGGGACCTTTTGGAGTGCCAACAGAAGAAGATCATCAAAGGTAAGGCATTTTTTATATCGCTGTTTCTGACTTTCGTGTCGCACCTGCCTGGTTGAAATATGTTTTTCATGTGTTTGTATGCGGGGCGCTGTCCTCAGATAATCGCATGGTTTGCTTTCGCCGTAAAGCCTTTTTGAAATCTGACACAGCGCCTGGATTAACAAGAAGTTAATGCTTTATTTTGATGTATTACACTTGTGATTTTATGAAAGTTAAATGTTTATAATTCTGTAGTTTGAATTTCGCTCTCTGCAATTTCACCGGATGTTGGCCAGGTGGGACGCTACCTTCGTACCTGCCCATAAGACGTTAAGGCTGCCAAAGGCAGTTAAGGCTGTTAAGGCTGCCAAAACACACTGGAAATATTTAGGGCAAACTTATTCCTTGCCACCCACTCTGAAACTAACTGCAGCTCTTTGTTGAGTGTTGCAGTCATTTCAGTCGCTGTAGTAGCTGACGGGTATAGTGTTGAGTCATCCGTATACATAGACACTCTGGTTTCACTCAAGGTCAGTGGCATGTCGTTAGTTATATTTGAAAAAATCCAGGGGCCTAAACAGCTACCCCGGGGAAATCCTGATTCTAACAGGATTATATTTGAGAGGCTTCCATTAAAGAACACCCTCTGTGTTCTGTTAAACAAGTAACTGTTTATCCACGTTATAGCAGGGGGTGTAAAGCCATAACACATAAGTTTTTCCAGCAGCAGACTATGATCAATAATGTCAAAAGCTGCACTGAAGTCTAACAAGACAGCCCCCACAAGCATTTTATCAGCAATTTTCCTGAGCCAATCATCAGTCATTTGTCTAAGTGCTGTGCTTGTTGAGTGTCCGTCCCTATAAGCGTGCTGAAAGTCTGTTGTCTACTTGTTTACTGTAAAATAGCATTGCATCTGGTCAAACACAATTTTTTCCAGAAGTTTATTAAGGGTTGGTAACAGGCTGATTGGTTTTCTATTTGAGCCAGTAAAAGGGGCTTTACTATTCTTGGGTAGCGGGATGACTTTAGCTTCCCTCCAGGCCTGACACACTTTCTACTAGGATTAAATTGAAGATGTGGCATATGTAATATGGTCTGCTATTATCCTCAGTGTTTTTCCATCCAGATTGTCCTGTCATTGCCCAGTGGCTTGTCATTGTTGATAGACAACAATGCTTTATTTTGACACTTCCACACTGACTTTATGGAATTCAAAAGTACAATTCTTGTCTTTCATAATTTGATCCGATATACTTGGATGTGTAGTGTCAGCGTTTGTTGCTGGCATGTCATCCCTAAGTTTACTTATCCTGCCACTGAAAAAGTCATTAAAGTAGTTTGCAATATTAGTGGGCTTTGTGATGAATGAGCTGATTCTGATTCAATAAATGAAGAATTCTAGTTGGCTTTTTTTTTTAAAGGTCATTTAAGGTGACCCAAATCTTTTTACTATCATTCTTTATAATTTATATTTGCTTCACAGTGTAGTTTATTGTTATTAACATTTAGTTTAGTCACATGATTTCTTAATTTGAAGTACGTTTACTAATCAATTGGGCTGACAGACTAAATTGCCATACCTTTTGCCTCCTCACCCTCAACCATACAATTTTTCATTTCCTCTTCATTCCACTGAGGATTTAACAGGATTTAACAGAACAGAACCGTCTTTACAGCCATTGTCTTATTGGGTTCGTGGTTATTAGTAACTGGAATAAGTAGTTTCATAAATGTGTCAAGTGCAGCATCTGGTTGCTCCTCATTACACACCACAGACCAGCAGTGTCTGGTTGCTCCTCATTACACACCACAGACCAGCAGCATCTGGTTGCTCCTCATTACACACCACAGACCAGCAGTGTCTGGTTGCTCCTCATTACTCACCACAGACCAGCAGCGTCTGGTTGCTCCTCATTACACACCACAGACCAGCAGCGTCTGGTTGCTCCTCATTACACACCACAGACCAGCAGCGTCTGGTTGCTCCTCATTACACACCACAGACCAGCAGCGTCTGGTTGCTCCTCATTACACACCACAGACCAGCAGCGTCTGGTTGCTCCTCATTACACACCACAGACCAGCAGCGTCTGGTTGCTCCTCATTACACACCACAGACCAGCAGCGTCTGGTTGCTCCTCATTACACACCACAGACCAGCAGCGTCTGGTTGCTCCTCATTACACACCACAGACCAGCAGCGTCTGGTTGCTCCTCATTACACACCACAGACCAGCAGCGTCTGGTTGCTCCTCATTACACACCACAGACCAGCAGTGTCTGGTTGCTCCTCATTACTCACCACAGACCAGCAGTGTCTGGTTGCTCCTCATTACTCACCACAGACCAGCAGTGTCTGGTTGCTCCTCATTACTCACCACAGACCAGCAGCGTCTGGTTGCTCCTCATTACACACCACAGACCAGCAGTGTCTGGTTGCTCCTCATTACTCACCACAGACCAGCAGTGTCTGGTTGCTCCTCATTACACACCACAGACCAACAAATATTCTTTACAACATAAAAATATGAATCACTACAAAACCTCTTATATACTGTATTAGGCCCAGCCTGACCTCTTATACACTATATTAGGCCCAGCCTGACCTCTTATACACTGTATTAGGCCCAGCCTGACCTCTTATACACTGTATTAGGCCCAGCCTGACCTCATATACACTATATTAGGCCCAGCCTGACCTCATATACACTATATTAGGCCCAGCCTGACCTCTTATACACTATATTAGGCCCAGCCTGACCTCATATACACTATATTAGGCCCAGCCTGACCTCTTATACACTATATTAGGCCCAGCCTGACCTCTTATACACTATATTAGGCCCAGCCTGACCTCTTATACACTATATTAGGCCCAGCCTGACCTCTTATACATGCACTGATGCACTGTTTATTTTATTATTTTATTCACATAGAAACGGGGAATCCCATCCACCAAGGGAAGCTACATTGCAGCCCGTGTGCCCTCCAACCAGGGATAGAGTGTGTGAGGCTCCCAAAACAGCAGATGCCAAGAGTGAGGAAAGGTTTGGCCACAGGTGTCGAGGGTCCGTCCACATCTGTGTCCGTGCGCCGGGATGGAGTCCGTGAGGCCCCGGTTCCCAAGCGTCGCAGACCCGCAGGTTCCAGGAGTGAGGGGGAATGTTTGGCCACAGGTGTCGAGGGTCCATCCACGTTTGCGCATCCACGTCTACAGTTCGCATGTTGACCCCTCAGTCCTGCAAACCCAGAACGAGTTGAACACATTGGTTTGGCAGATTGTGACCGTACTCGGAAGAATACACAGGGTTTTGATTAATTTACATAATGCAATTGTAGAACATTTCCCACAACATGAATAAAAAACCTACACTTTGTATATTGTCTGGCATTCTTTTTCTTACCACCAATCTCTGTATAAGCTGCCGCCTCCTTCTCACTGCAGCATTGGGTGTTGGGTTAGGAGGCTCTTGGGAGTCGATACTAATCTCCGCATCCATTTCAATACCATGCCTCAGGGCTATGTTGTGGAGCACACCACATGCCAGTATTATGCCTGTCAACTTTGATTGGGGAGGGAAACCATTCATTCTTAAAACAGAGCAACATTTTAAATGTAGGTTTGAAATTGCACACCCCAATGTTTTTGTCAAATGAACTTGCACTACTAATGGGCACTACAGTTACTCAGATGTCCCCTTGAAAATCTGTTTGCATTTTTTTCAATGCTAGTGGAAAAGATATGCATCGGCTGATTCCAGTCATTTACACTAGCATCGCTACAAAATGAACAAGCTTCAAGGGGACATCTCAGTAACCATAGGTCCAAGTTAAAAACTGTTATCAGCTATTTGGCCGGAACCTTTGGGTGTTCAATTTCAATAAGAATATAAATATAAAATGTTGGTATACGTTGCTTTAAGTTGACCTATTTTAAAACCTGTTGCATCTCTAGGGGCGCTATTTCATTTTTGGATAAAAAACGTTCCCGTTTTAAGCGCGATATTTTGTCACGAAAAGATGCTCGACTATGCATATTCTTGACAGTTTTGGAAAGAAACCACTCTGAAGTTTCAGAATCTGCAAAGATGTTGTCTGTAAGTGCCCCAGAACTCATTCTACAGGCGAAACCAAGATGAAACGTCAAACAGGAAATGAGCAGAATTTCTGAAGCTCTGTTTTCTAATGTCTCCTTATATGGCTGTGAATGCGACAGGAATAAGCTTAGACCTTCTGCCATTTCCCCAAGATGTCGGCAGCATTGTGACGTATTTGTAGGCATATCATTGGAAGATTGACCATAAGAGACTACATTTTCCAAGTGTCCGCCTGGTGTCCTGCGTCGAAATTGGTGCGCAAAGCCAGGTGCAAGTATTTTTCCATTTGATTGAGAGGAGAAACCATGCTTCCACGAACGATATATCATCGAAGAGATATGTGAAAAACACCTTGAGGATTGATTCTAAACAACGTTTGCCATGTTTTCAGTCGATATTATGGAGTTAATTTGGAAAAAAGTTCGCGTTTTGAGGACTGAATTTTCGTTTTTTTTTGGTAGCCAAATGTGATTTACAAAACGGAGCTATTTCTAATACACAAAGAATCTTTTTGGAAAGACTGAGCATGTGCTATCTAACTGAGAGTATCCTCATTGAAAACATCCAAAGTTCTTCAAAGGTAAATGATTTTATTTGAAGGCTTTTATGTTTTTGTTGAAATGTTGCCTGCTGGATGCTAATGCTAATGCTAACGCTAAATGCTACGCTAGCTAGCTACTTTTACACAAATTATTGTTTTCCTATGGTTGAGAAGCATATTTTGAAAATCTGAGATGACAGTGTTGTTTACAAAAGGCTAAGCTTGAGAGATGGCATATTTATTTCATTTCATTTGCGATTTTCATGAATAGTTAACGTTGCGTTATGGTAATGAGCTTGAGTCTGTATTCACGATCCCGGATCCGGGATGTGGAGATCAGAAAGGTTAAAACAAAATGTAAGTTTTCTATTTTTATTAAATGAAGTTACCTTCTCTGGCTTGTAGAGGAGTTTTCCACCTAACGCATCAAGGCAACACCACCTGCCCTTCAACAGTCCGATGGTGAGACCCACAGCCGACCTTGATCTGCCGTTCACCAAAATGTAGCGCATTTCCTCTGCTGGCTGGGAGTGAGAAGCCACGTTTTCAGTGGATAGCCCCAGTCACCTAATAGGGTAAAACTGTTGTGTTACACTATTTTGCACGGTTAAAACGCTATTATACACTGAAACAAAAAATAATAACTCACGGAGAAGCCACCCGCCTCCACTCTCACCAGCTTCTAGATGCAGGCCTACTCTGCTGTGGTGCAGAATTAATTAATTGTGCGTAGACCCTGGCCACTTGGAGCATACGAACATTGCAGATGATCTGAACATTCAATGAATGGAACATCTTCCTGTTAACATATACATGTTAATCTATAGACGGTGCATGTACGGCAATATGAGTGCAATCAACTGCACCTATGACACCTGGGAAATTAAATGAGTGGACAAATTTGGCTTTGATTGCGCACCTGTTGTTGGGAAACTAATGTTTCTCGTGGGCAATACGTGTAGAATCGCCTCGATCACTTGTGGCAGGATGCGGCTGAAGGATGGCTGTGATATACCCGACCTGTCACTCATTACCCGACCTGTCACTCATTACCCGACCTGTCACTCATTACCCGACCTGTCACTCATTACCCGACCTGTCACTCATTACCCGACCTGTCACTCATTACCCGACCTGTCACTCATTACCCAACCTGTCACTCATTACCCGACCTGTCACTCATTACCCGACCTGTCACTCATTACCCAACCTGTCACTCATTTCCCTGTGGAATGTCCCAGTAGCGAGGAATCCCAGAGAGGAAAGTACTTGGACAGATACGGGTATGGCATGATAACAGCATGTCTTCCTTTCCAGATTAGGGGCTAAATCCGAGCACAAATCTAACAGAACATTTCTTGGGAGATGATAGCGACTTATAAACCATGGATCATCTTATGCAAAAAAAAAGCCATTCCGGTCTCTGAAAACTCTCTCCCTTCTAAAAGCACGGTTTTAAATGTCTTCCACTAATGCAAGAACAGTCATAGTTACTGTTTTCTAATTTTACACAATATTTATAGAACACTGCATCCTGTTTTTAATTCAAAACACCAGGAAATTAATTCCTCACACCTTTAATTGATAATTCCTAACAATCTGTTCATAAAGCTAATGCAAAGTCTTTGCGTAGAGATAAGATCATTTCCAGATCAAAATAAGGTTTTTTAAATAACTACTTATACGTGGTTTTCTTGCGTAAGTCATACTTAAATTCAAAATTGATCGTAAGTCCGTTTTATAAATGTGGTCCCTGGTTCTTCTGTCCCCAACAAAGGAGGGCCTACAGCAGCCCCTAGATCTGTCCCCAACCAAGGAGGGCCTACAGTAGCACCTAGATCTGTCCCCAACCAAGGAGGGCCTACAGTAGCACCTAGATCTGTCCCCAACCAAGGAGGGCCTACAGTAGCATCTAGATCTGTCCCTAACCAAGGACAGCCTACAGCAGCACCTAGATCTGTCCCCAACCAAGGAGGGTCTACAGCAGCACCCAGATCTGTCCCCAACCAAGGAGGGTCTACAGCAGCACCCAGATCTGTCCCCAACCAAGGAGGGTCTACAGCAGCACCCAGATCAGTCCCCAACCAAGGAGGGCCTACAGCAGCACCCAGATCTTCTGCACAGATTCTGTCAGACCTGGGCCCTGACAGACCTGGGCCCTGACAGACCTGGGCCTTGACAGACCTGGGCCCTGACAGACCTGGGCCCTGACAGACCTGGGCCTTGACAGACCTGGGCCCTGACAGACCTGGGCCCTGACAGTAAATCTCAGTGAGACAAAAAATGTTTTAGAAAAAGGCCCAGGACCACGAACACAAATTCCTTCTAGACACCGTTGCCCTAGAGCACACAAAAAGACTATACATACCTCAGCCAAAACATCAGCGCCTTAGGTAACTTCCACATAGCTGTGAACGATCTGAGAAACAAACCAAGAAGGGCATTCTATGCCATCAAAAATAACATACACTTCAACATACCAATTAGAATCTGGCAAAAAAAATACTTGAATCAGTTATAGAACCCATTGCCCTTTATGGTTGTGAGGTCTGGGGTCCGCTCACCAACCAAGAATTCACAAAATGGGAAAAACGCCAAATTGAAACTATGCATGTAGAATTCTGCAAAAATATCCTCCTTAAAACTTCAAATTATGCACGCAGAGCAGAATTAGTCCGATTCCCTCTAACGATCAAAATCATGAAAAGAGACATTCAATTCTATAACCAAGATAGCAATTCCGAAACATTCTATAACAAAGCCATCACCGACAGAGAGATGAACCTGGAGAAGAGTCACCTAAGCAAACTGGTCCTGGGGCTCTGTTCACAAACACAAACACACCCCACAGAGCCCCAGAAGAGCAGCACAATTAGGCCGAAACATATCATGAGAAAACAAAAATATAGTTACTTGCCACATTGGAAATAATTCACCAAACAAACAGAGTAAACTAGAATGTTATTTGTCCCGAAACAGAGAGTACACAAAATGACCACTGTGACTGACCCAAACTTAAGGAAAGCTATGACTATGTACAGACTCAGTGAGCATAGCCTTGCTATTGAGAAAGGCCGCCGTAGGCAGACATGGCTCTCAAGAGAAGACAGGCAATGTGCACACCGCCCACAAAATGAGGTGGAAACTGAGCTACACTTCCTAACCTCCTGCCAAATGTATGACCATATTAGAGACACATATTTCCCTCAGATTACACAGATCCACAAAGAATTTGAAAACAAATCCAATTTTGATAAACTCCCATATCTATTGGGTGAAACACCACAGTGTGTCATCACAGCAGCAAGATGTGTGACCTGTTGCCACAAGTAAAAATTGATACAACCCATAATTAAATACAACTCATATGTATTTATTTTCCCTTTTGTAGTTTAACTACTTGCTCATTGTTGCAATGTGAATATGTTGCCCATGCCAATAAATCCCGTAAATTGCGAGAGCGAGAGCGAGAGCGAGAGCACGAGAGGTGGCATTGCTTTGGCAATGTTAAAATATATTTCCCATGCCTATAAAGCCTTTAAAATTAAATTATAATTGGGAGAGAGGTGGAGAGAGAAAGAGACAAAAATGGGTGTGTAGAGAGAGAGAGAGAGAATTCCCTAGACGAGCTAGGTTTTCCAACAACAACCTTGAGGAGGGAATGGAGGGAATGTGTCATGGCTGTCTTTACAGAAAAACATTAACACTGGAGAAACTCTGGAGAAACTGAGTCTAACTCTCACCCATAAACGCTGCTGCTATTGCTGGCAGGACTAGAACGACTTCCTGGGATTGTCACATAACAACCCGGGACTCCACCCCAAAACCCTCAAGCCTTGATTCTCATCCACATAGAACAGCAATGACTGTAGTTATACATTGTAGCAGTGAAACCAAGGGTGAGATAGAGAGAGAGAGAGAGAGACTCCCATATCTGTTAGGTGAAATATCAAAATGGCCTTAAATTAAATTAATTAAATTGATCAGAAAAACAGTGTAGACATTGTTAATATTTGGTATTCACTAGCTGGAAAAGGCAGATATTTGATGGAATATTTACAGAGGACCCTCATCCACCCTCCCACCACCCATCCTCCTCATACCATCCATCCCTCCCCCCGACAAAAGCCAGATTTAAGCCTAGCCCTCCTGCCTTCTAGGGGGGATCTCTCTTCTGTCTCACCCCCTCCACCTCCACCTACCCCCCACCTCCACCTCCCTCTCCCCTCCACCCCCTCCCCATCCACATCCACCTCCCCCCCACCTCCACCTCCCCCTTCACCCCCACCTCCTCCTCCCCCTCCACCTCTACCTCCCCACCCCCTCCAACTACCTTCCACCCCCACCACCTCCACCTCCACCTCCATCTCCCCCTCCTCCTCCACCCCCACCCCCCCTCCACCTCCACCCCCCCCCCTCCACCTCCACCCCACCTCCACCTCCCCCTCCACCCCCCCTCCCAGTCCCTCTCCACCTCCCCCGCCACCTCGCCCTCCCCCTCCACCTCCCCTCCACCACCACCACCACCACCTCCACCTCCCCTCCACCACCACCTCCCCCTCCCCCTCCACCTCCCCCTCTCCTTCCACCTCCCCCTCCACCTCCCCTCCACCACCACCTCCCCCTCCACCTCCACCTCCCCTCCACTCCATGACATTAAAGAGGCATGTGTTTGAAGTGGTAGAGAGGTATTAACTCTGGTTTCCTGGCCTGATCCACCACAGCCCAGTAAAATCCAGCGCAGGTCTCTTAACCACCAAAGGGATTCCTTTCTGTCCGCAGAATACATGTTAAAACAAACAGGCTTGGCCTTTCTCCTGGTATTAAAAAGGAATACATTGTGGAAACTGGCAGACCTTGGAACACCCTCTTCAACCCCTGGCTAATCCCTAGTCCTACATGCTCACCTATCTGCTCTGGGATTGAATGTTTGTTCCTGTCCCATGTGATAATTGGCTTTCTTTAAGTTTCTACACCCTGTCCTGATGCTGTTAAATGTCCTGATGCTTTTTAATGTCCTGATGCTGTTAAATGTCCTGATGCTGTTAAATGTCCTGATGCTGTTAAATGTCCTGATGCTGTTAAATGTCCTGATGCTGTTAAATGTCCTGATTCTGTTAAATGTCCTGATGCTGTTAAATGTCCTGATGCTGTTAAATGTCCTGATGCTGTTAAATGTCCTGATGCTGTTAAATGTCCTGATGCTGTTAAATGTCCTGATGCTGTTAAATGTCCTGATGCTGTTAAATGTCCTGATGCTGTTAAATGTCCTGATGCTGTTAAATGTCCTGATGCTGTTAAATGTCCTGATGCTTTTTAATGTCCTGATGCTGTTAAATGTCCTGATGCTGTTAAATATCCTGATGCTGTTAAATGTCCTGATGCTGTTAAATGTCCTGATGCTGTTAAATGTCCTGATGCTGTTAAATGTCCTGATGCTGTTAAATGTCCTGATGCTTTTTAATGTCCTGATGCTGTTAAATGTCCTGGTGCTGTTAAATGTCCTGATTCTTCCCACCAGCAGAATGTAATAGACTAGAGGTATTCAACTCTGACCCTACGATGTCTGGATTAGTGTAGGTTGTCTGTTCTACCTAATCATTAAACGCACCACCTGTCTCCCAGGTATAAATCAGGTCCTGTTTAGCTGAGAAGTATGAAACAAATCAATGGAACTAGCTTCAAAGTCTAGATCTGAATTAGAGGGGGTTACAGTATGGTAGAGGGGTTATAGTATGGTAGAGGGGGTTACAGTATGGTAGAGGGGTTATAGTATGGTAGAGGGGGTTACAGTATGGTAGAGGGGTTATAGGATGGTAGAGGGGGTTATAAGATGGTAGAGGGGGTTATAGTACGGTAGAGGGGGTTATAGTATGGTAGGGGGGGTTATAGGATGGTAGAGGGGGTTATAGTATGGTAGAGGGGTTATAGAATGGTAGAGGGGTTATAGTATGGTAGAGGGGGTTATAGGATGGTAGAGGGGTTATAGTATCGTAGGGGGGGTTATTGTATGGTAGAGGGGGTTATAGTACGGTAGAGGGGGTTATAGTATGGTAAAGGGGGTTATAGTGTGGTAGAGGGGGTTATAGGATGGTAGAGGGGGTTATAGTATTGTAGAGAGTGTTACAGTATGGTAGAGGGGGTTATAGTATGGTAGGGGGGGTTATAGGATGGTAGAGAGTGTTACAGTATGGTAGAGGGGTTATGGTCAGGTCATCTCAGGGGGAGGATGGGATTGGTCAGGTCATCTCAGGCGATCCCAACAAAGCAGAGTAATCCACAGTAATAGTATAATAAAAGCGTTTGTGTGTCTGTGTGTGTGCGTGTGTGCGGTTTTGTGTGTGTGTGTGTGTGTGCGTGTGTGTGTGTTTGTGTGCGTGTGTGTGTGTGTCTGTCTGTGTGTCTGTCTGTGTCTGTCTGCCTGTCTGTGTGTGTCTGTGTGTGTGTCTGTGTGTGTGTGTGTCTGTCTGTGTGTGTATGTGTGTGTCTGTGTTTGTCTGTGTGTGTGTGTCTGTGTGCCTGTCTGTGTGTGTCTGTGTGGGTGTGTGTGTGTCTGTCTGTGTGTCTGTCTGTGTGTGTGTGTGTCTGTGTGTGTGTGTGTGTGTGTGTGTCTGTCTGTGTGTGTGTCTGTGTGTCTGTGTGTGTGTTTCTGTGTATGTCTGTGTGTGTCTGTCTGTGTCTGTGTGTCTGTATGTGTGTGTCTGTGTGTGTCTGTGTGTGTCTGTGTCTGTGTGTGTCTGTGTCTGTGTGTCTGTATGTGTGTGTATGTGTGTGTCTGTGTTAGTGTCTGTGTGTGTCTGTGTGTTTCTGTGTGTGTCTATATGTGTGTGTCTGTATGTGTGTGTCTGTATGTGTGTGTCTGTGTGTGTCTGTCTGTGTGTGTGTCTGTGTGTGTCTGCTTGTGTGTGTTTCTGTGTGTCTGTCTGTGTGTGTCTGTGTTTGTCTGTGTGTGCCTGTGTGTGTCTGTGTGTCTGTGTGTGTGTGTGTGTGTGTCTGTGTGTGTCTGTGTGCGTGTGGACATGTTTAACTATACTTGAAGACCAGACCAACAAGACTAGTAAACAAACAAACATTTGACCAACTGGGGACATGTTGTCGGTTTTGTTAATCCCAACAAGGTAAAATGCTATTTCTATGGGGTTTAGTGTTAGAATTAGTGTTGGGTTTAGAATTAGGATTAGAATTAGTGTTAGGTTTAGATTTAGGATTATAATTAGTGTTAGGTTTAGAATTAGGATTAGAATTAGTGTTAGGTTTAGATTTAGGATTATAATTAGTGTTAGGTTTAGAATTAGGATTAGAATTAGTATTAGGTTTAGATTTAGGATTATAATTAGTGTTAGGTTTATATTTAGGATTATAATTAGTGTTAGGTTTAGAATTAGGATTAGAATTAGTATTAGGTTTAGATTTAGGATTATAATTAGTGTTAGGTTTATATTTAGGATTATAATTAGTGTTAGGTTTAGAATTAGGATTAAAATTAGTATTAGGTTTAGATTTAGGATTATAATTAGTGTTAGGTTTAGAATTAGGATTAGGTAAACCTCCCTCTAAACCGTGTATGTGTGTCCCTGGAGATATCCTGATGACCCCAAACAGATTGGCATCATCTAACCTGACCTCTTCCTTCTCCTCTTCTCCCCCCCCCCCCCCCCCCACTCCCCCGTCAACATTCTTCACCTTCTGACAGGACTGTCTAAATACCAGGTTACACCACTACTGCCATCTAGTGGCACTGCTGGTCAGGTCACCCAGGGAGAAAACTTGTTGACACTTTCATTTGAATGTACGCCATACCTAACGTTACATAAGGACTTCATAGCACATTCATAACCCATAATGCATTAGAATTTCATCATGCGTGAGTTCATGGTGGACGACCTCTGATAATGATGAGGAAAATCAATGCGTTTATCATCTGGTTATATCATCGAACATATAGCGTCCTTCTGCTCGTTGGGAGATAAAAAAAAAACCCTACAGACCACAGGTAACATTGGGATTGAGTTAGTTTGAACTAGAGGCCAAGTCTCAGCAGGAAACTTTCTTTTCTAAGGCTGTTTACACAAAGGTATTATTTCATGAATGAAAAGCACAGAGTAGAAAGATAATCAATTATTGATTGATATGTATGACCTCTGATTCTGACATCACAAGGGTTACATTACAACAAACTGCACAGTGGAAACATTCTCCTCACTGTCGTATTTTAAAAGCCTAATGAAAATGCCATTAGGATCAAACTGAGGAAGGGTGTGCTTTAGACTGCAGTAGAAAAAGAGTCATTATTTTTTTGCATGGCAGCTATGGTCCTGACTCTTTTCCTCTGAGAGAGATAAGGAGGTCATCCTAAGGTCTGAGTCACGACTAAGGCCATTCTGTTTGAATTATAAAGAACTCGTTGACTTGGGCTCCCGAGTGGCGTAGCAGTCTAAGGCACTGAGTCTCAGTGCTTGAGACGTCACTACAGATCCTGTTTTGATTCCAGGCCTGTACCACATCCAGCCGTGATTGGGAGTCCCATAGGGCGGCACACAACTGGCCCAGCATCGTCCAGGTTTGTCTGTTGTAGACTGTCATTTTAAATAATATTTTTTTTGTAACTGATTTGCCTAGTTAAATACAGGGTAAATTAAAATTAAATGACCTTTCTTTCGTTATGGTTCATTGGATCAGTCTAAAACTTTGCACTTACACTGCTGCCATCTAGTGGCCAAAATCTAAATTGTCGCCTGGGCTGGAATAGTGCATTTCTCTTGCATTTCAAAATGTTTATTTCTTTGTATTATCTTTTACCAGATCTAATGTGTTATATTTTCCTACATTCATTTCCCATTTCCACAAACTTCAAAGTTTTTCTTTTCAAATGGTAATAAGAAATTGCATATACTTGCTTCGGGTCCTGAACTACAGGCCGTTAGATTTGGGTGTGTCATTTTAGGCATTTAAAAAAAAAAAGGGTCCAATCCTTCTGTAGAAGTAGTTCATGACTCGCTACTGTAAGTATCTCTGGACAAGAGAGTCTGTTAAATGACTCACTACTGTAAGTCTCTCTGGATAAGAGAGTCTGTTAAATGACTCACTACTGTAAGTCTCTCTGGACAAGAGAGTCTGTTAAATGACTCACTACTGTAAGTCTCTCTGGATAAGAGAGTCTGTTAAATGAGTCGCTACTGTAAGTCTCTCTGGATAAGAGTCTGTTAAATGACTCACTACTGTAAGTCTCTCTGGATAAGAGAGTCTGTTAAATGACTCGCTACTGTAAGTCTCTCTGGATAAGAGAGTCTGTTAAATGACTCACTACTGTAAGTCTCTCTGGATAAGAGAGTCTGTTAAATGACTCACTACTGTAAGTCTCTCTGGACAAGAGAGTCTGTTAAATGACTCACTACTGTAAGTCTCTCTGGATAAGAGAGTCTGTTAAATGAGTCGCTACTGTAAGTCTCTCTGGATAAGAGTCTGTTAAATGACTCACTACTGTAAGTCTCTCTGGATAAGAGAGTCTGTTAAATGACTCGCTACTGTAAGTCTCTCTGGATAAGAGAGTCTGTTAAATGACTCACTACTGTAAGTCTCTCTGGATAAGAGAGTCTGTTAAATGACTCACTACTGTAAGTCTCTCTGGACAAGAGAGTCTGTTAAATGACTCACTACTGTAAGTCTCTCTGGATAAGAGAGTCTGTTAAATGACTCACTACTGTAAGTCTCTCTGGATAAGAGAGTCTGTTAAATGAGTCGCTACTGTAAGTCTCTCTGGATAAGAGTCTGTTAAATGACTCACTACTGTAAGTCTCTCTGGATAAGAGAGTCTGTTAAATGACTCGCTACTGTAAGTCTCTCTGGATAAGAGAGTCTGTTAAATGACTCACTACTGTAAGTCTCTCTGGACAAGAGAGTCTGTTAAATGACTCACTACTGTAAGTCTCTCTGGATAAGAGAGTCTGTTAAATGACTCACTACTGTAAGTCTCTCTGGATAAGAGAGTCTGTTAAATGACTCACTACTGTAAGTCTATCTGGATAAGAGAGTCTGTTAAACCAGTTGTTAAGACAATAGCCAGGCAGTATGCAGACAGTGCCCAGGCAGTATCCAGGCAGTACGCAAACAGTGCCCAGGCAGTACCCAGGCAGTACACAGGCAGTACCCAGACAGCACCCAGACAGTACCCAGGCAGTACCCAGGCAGCACCCAGGCAGTACCCAGGCAGCACCCAGGCAGTACCCAGGCAGTACCCAGGTAGTGGAGAAAGAGAAAGGCATAATGACTGCGGTCATTACAATCCACCAGGGGGCAGTAGAGGTCTCAGTATATTCAGCTCTACAGATCATGAGTGAGACAGCAGCCCTGTGCTCTTAAGCACTGGGACATCAAGGCTACATCGCGAATGGAATCCAATTCCCTATGTGAGGCATTACTTTTTTACCAGGGACCATATACGCGTAGTCAACACCTAATCTTGAAGAAAATAGAGCTGGCAGTTACATCTAGATATGAGATGAAAGACCTTGACAGACATACATACCACCCACTAAGATAACACAACCACAACATCTATTCAGCAGCTCTAAAGCTGCAGGTTGTAATCTTAGGTAAGTGTTTATCCGGAGCGATTTACGGTTTCCTTTCTATGTAATCTATGGTGTTTTAAATTAGGCCAAGTAGAACTCCACGGGAACGACACACATCTGATGGATACATCGGAGGCGTCACAAATGGGCCCCTATTCCCTATGTAGTGCACTACTTTAGACCAGAATCCTACGGGCTCCTATTCCCTATGTAGTGCACTACTTTAGACCAGAATCCTACGGGCCCCTATTCCCTATGTAGTACACTACTTTAGACCAGAATCCTACGTCCCCTATTCCCTATATGGAGCACTACTTTAGACCAGAATCCTACGGGACCCTATTCCCTATGTAGTACACTACTTTAGACCAGAATCCTAGGGGACCCTGTTCCCTATGTAGTATACTACTTTAGACCAGAGGCCTACGGGCCCCTATTCCCTATATGGAGCACTACTTTAGACCAGAGGCCTACGGGCCCCTATTCCCTATATGGTGCACTTATTTAGACCAGAGTCCTACGGTCCCCTATTCCCTATATGGAGCACTACTTTAGTCCAGAGGCCTACGGGCCCCTATTCCCTATATGGAGCACTACTTTAGACTAGAGGCCTACGGGCCCCTATTCCCTATATGGAGCACTACTTTAGACCAGAGGCCTACGGGCCCCTATTCCCTATATGGAGCACTACTTTAGACCAGAGGCCTACGGTCCCCTATTCCCTATATGGAGCACTACTTTAGACCAGAGGCCTACGGTCCCCTATTCCCTATATGGAGCACTACTTTAGACCGGAGGCCTACGGGCCCCTATTCCCTATATGGAGCACTTCTTTAGACCAGAGGCCTACGGGCCCCTATTCCCTATATGGAGCACTACTATATGGATCACTACTACATGGAGCACTACTACATGGAGCACTACCACATGGAGCACTACTACATGGAGCACTACTATATGGATCACTACTATATGGAGCACTACTATATGGAGCACTACTATATGGAGCACTACTATATGGAGCACTACTATATGGAGCACTACCATATGGAGCACTACTCTATGGAGCACTACTCTATGGATCACTACTCTATGGATCACTACTATATGGAGCACTACCATATGGAGCACTACTATATGGAGCACTACTATATGGAGCACTACCATATGGAGCACTACTATATGGAGCACTACTATATGGAGCACTACTATATGGAGCACTACTATATGGAGCACTACCATATGGAGCACTACCATATGGAGCACTACTATATGGAGCACTTCTATATGGAGCACTACAGGCCCACAGGGATGCCATTTGGGATGCGACCCCCGTGTACAGGTAACTGCCAGAATAAAGGAAACACTTGAGTAGATGAGGGATACAAAGTAAAACCACGCAGGTGCTGTTCCTGAGTTAATTTAGAAATTAAAATACCAAATAGCATATAAACATGACATAAGCGATGAACAGGGAGGGAGAGACATAAGCAATGAACAGGGAGGGAGAGACATAAGCAATGAACAGGGAGAGAGGGAGGGAGGGAGGGAAAGAAAGTGACATAAGCAATGAACATTTTATTCCCTAAAATAAATACAGATTTGGGAGTAGAGGAACATGTTAAATGAGTGAACATGGATGAGAGAGAGAGCACAACAGGCCATGGGAGATGAAGGGAGGGAGGGAGGGAGGGAGGGAGGGATGGATGGAGGGAGGGAGGGAGAGAGAGCACAACACGCCATGGGAGATGAAGGGAGGGAGGGAGGGATGGAAGGAGGGAAAGGTGGATGGATTGAGGGAGGGATGGAAGGAGGGAAATGTGGATGGATGGAGGGAGGGAGGGAGGGATGGAAGGAGGGAAAGGTGGATGGATTGAGGGAGGGACGGAAGGAGGGAAATGTGGATGATTGAGGGAGGGAGGGATGGAGGTAGGTAGGGATGGATGGAGGGAATGGTGCATGGATTGAGGGAGGGAGGGAGGGAGGGAAAGGTGGATGGATTGAGGGAGGGAGGGAGGGATGGGTGCTGAAGGAGGGAGCGATGATAAGTGCTGAACAGCTAGCCACTGGGACAGACTGCTTGGTCGACTGACAGAGCTAGGCTGCCTGTTACAGGGGGGTAGAGAGAGAGAGGGGAAGAGACAGAGAAGTTGATGGGAGAGGCAGAGAGAGAGAGAGAGAACATGAGCAAATTTGTTCCAGCATTTTTCAGGCAGTTTTTACAAACAAATATAGATTTTTTAGTTAGATAAACTTGGATATTTTTGGCAGGGACATATACAGGATGCCTACCTCCATAACATAACCTTCACTCCAAATCCAAACTCCAAACCTACAACCTGATTTTGGACAGAATTACCTGCTTCCTTACACCCAAGGATTGTTATCCCCAAGCTATACAGCAAACACACAGAAACCTCAAAACACCATCCTGGAACTGAGTGAGCTGTTGAAGCCAAGAAGAAAAATACATTACAAGCATTACACTTGACTTTATAAGGACTGAATGCTGAGGCTACAAAGCTTGACAAAGAGATGAAACTTCAACTAGCGCTGACGTGTCAAGTGAGAGGTGTCAAAGCCCTTGAGCCCAACAAATGGCAGGAGAGTCGCACAGTCTACCCCAACCAAATGGAGAGGCCTTAGAAGCTCCCTCCCGCTGTTCAGAGGTAATTAAAATACAGTACCCTGTGCATGTAAAGAATGATAAGGCAAGAAAAGATTACAAAATGAAGCTCCTTATGGAAAATCAAGAGACACTTTTTGCTGACTATTACAAAAATGGGAACTTCAGCAACCTCATCTTCCACACAAACCATCCCCTGGAATGGCACCGTGCTATATTAACACACTACCCCTCTGTTAACAGGACTGTTACCGATGGGTGGAAGCTCAGGATACTAGACAATGAGAACTCTGAGTCAGCTAATATAAATCTCTGTAAGTCCGGAACAGTATCGGTACAGGGCAACAACCCCAAACAGTTTCAGCCGGATTTTCACCTAATCTAATAAATAGCTCAGCAGGAGAAGCTATCCCTTGAGAAAGATACCCCCCCACCCCGAGCGGATCAGACCAGACCTCTTCATTATACAACCCCACAGATGAGCAACCCCAAGCGGAAAGTCAACCTCCCAGCACAGATTACCACTCCCTCATTGAAATGGATACATTCACCCAGCTGGAGGTAAGGCAGGTGGAGCTGGAACAGCAGGTGATTACACTCCAGTCAGCACAGACCCAGACAACAGTCCAGCACAACATCACCCCTTTAACCAGACCCAGACAACAGTCCAGCACAACAACTTCCCCTTAACCAGACCCAGACAACAGTCCAGCTCAACAACACCCCCTCAACCAGACAACAGTCCAGCTCAACAACACCCCCTCAACCAGACAACAGTCCAGCTCAACAACACCCCCTCAACCAGACAACAGTCCAGCTCAACAACACCCCCTCAACCAGACGCAGACAACAGTCCAGCTCAACAACACCCCCTTAACCAGACCCAGACAACAGTCCAGCTCAACAACACCCCCTTAACCAGACTCTGAGAGCTGGAGGTGGAGAGAGACATATCTGCACTCTGGACAGTAGTGAGACAACATCTACAAGAGAAAGAGCAGGAGCAGGAGAACAGAGCACTGGAGGAGAGGATCAGAGTGTTGGAGGAGAGGGTGAGGGGATGATGTGTGACAGAGAACAATGCATTAGAGAGGTGGCCACCCCCGCAGAGGAGCCAGCAGAACAGCCCACCTCAGCTCCCGACAAAAGTCTCGACACCACAGTAGAACGGTCGACATCACAGCGGAACAGACAAATGAAGAACCCCAAGCCCAGGGGATCCCTCCCCCTCTGAGCACCTCTCTGTCAGCCACCCCGATAGCTCTCCTGACAACCCCCCCACACCCACTGAGTACAAACACAAGACACAGATTGTTCTCCTTCTGGACTCAAACGGGAAATATATACAAGAAAAAAAATTCTCATACAGAGTGTCTGAACTCTGGTGTCCAAACACCCAGAATGCACTAGACTTTATGTCTGAGGACCAACTAGGGTCACCCAGCCACATAATAATACACACAGGCACAAATGACCTGAGAGCACAGCAGGAAAGGGTGGCCTGTAACAGATATCGTTGGTGGAAGAAGGTGAGGACCAAGGTGCAGCGTGGGAAGTGTTCATGATGTTTAATAAAACATACAGAACACTAAATGACCAAAAACAACAAAGAGAGTGAACGCCACGAAACAGTTCTGTATGGTAAACACAGAAAACAACTCTGATTGGGAACCATACCAGGACAAACACATAGAAATACAAAACCTAGACTACAAAACATAGAATGCCCACCCCAACTCACGCCCTGACCAAACTAAATCAGAGACATAAAAAAAGAACTAAGGTCAGGATGTGACATGGCCACAGCTCTCAAGGGAGTGATTGAAAAATATTCTTCCACTTCACCCAATGCACAAGTTGTTATCTCCACACTGCTACCACGAAAATACTTCCACCTTGCCACCATGCAGTGGGTAAAAGCAAGAATTTCCCCCGTGACTGTGCATCAATACCAAATGTTTACCTGGCCCACCACTCCACCCTGGACTTGAACAACCTTCACCACCTCTACAAGGCATCAGTGCCCACCTTCGCCCGGACCCTAAAGGACATCGCCCTCAACCGCAGCCCCAAAACCACACACAGGATCAACAGATCAACAGATACTCCGCCCAGACCAGCGAGACACTCCGCCCGGACCAGCGAGACACTCCGCCCGGACCAGCGAGACACTCTGCCCGGACCAGCGAGACCCCCCCTGGACAAACACATAGAGGACCCATGCCGAGAGGACCTACATCCAGACCACAACACCACCACCATCCACCCCCCCCCCCCCCCCCAAGTCAACCATGCTCACACCCCATTTAGGCCCCCTCAGGTCAGACCTATGCCCCTCCTGCCCACCCCATGCCCCCTACTCCCGCAAAGAGGGCCTCAACATGGAAGTCACACATACGCACAAGCTGTGAGCAGGAAAACAATCTCCCTATCTCACTCCATTAAATTAATCAAAACAGGAACATTTTACAATCAGCTAGAAATTCAAAAGGAAATTATGTCAACACAGTCCTCCGGTGAGCTATCCCCCCACTACATACTTTAATGAAGAAGACAGCTTCTCCATCCTGGAGGGGGAGATCAATCATTTCCAGGCCCAGGGACCTGTACTAGTCTGTGGCGACCTAAATGCCAGAACCGGACAAGAACCCGACACCTTCAGCACACAGGGGGAAAAATAACTGCCTGCAGGTGACAGAATTCCCTCCCCCATATGACCCCCCCAGGCACAACTACGACAATATAACCAACAAAAACAGGTCACAAACAGGTCACAACTCCTGCACGTCTGTCGCACGCTGGGTCTGTATATAGTCAATGGTAGGCTTCGAGGGAACTCCTACGGTAGGTACACCTATAGCTCTGTTACATCCTGGGTCTGTACATAGTCAATGGTAGGCTTCGAGGGAACTCCTATGGTAGGTACACCTATACCTCATCTCTTGGCAGTTGTACTGTAGACTACTGTAGACTACGTTATATCACTGACCTCAACCCAGAGTCTCTCAGAGCGTTGTAGTGTGGAATGTAGTGTGGAAACCTACCAAAAAACAATTAGGCAACAACAAATTCAATCCCTTTTAGACAACTTCCTGGACAAAACTTTCCACTGTAATAGTGAAGGTGTAAACTTGGTAGTTGAAAATATTAAATGTATATTTGACCTCTCAGCTTCAAAAAGATTTCAAACTGAAAACCGAAGAAAATTAACAACAGGGTAGCCTAGTGGTTAGAGCGTTGGACTAGTAACAGGAAGGTTGTGCGTTCAAATCCCCGAGCTGACAAGGTAAAAATCTGTCATTCTGCCCCTGAACAGACAGTTAACCCACTGTTCCTAGGCCATCATTGAAAATAAGAATTTGTTCTTAACTGACTTGCCTAGTAAAATAAAGAAATGACAATTGAGAAACCTATCCAACCAAAAACATAGAAAACCTGAGTCTACGACTTCACTGCTTTTAATCAATGAAACAATACAGAAATACACTACGGAAAAAGAAGGAACAGCACGTCAGAAATCAGCTCAATGTAATTGAAGAATCCATAGACTCTAACCACTTCTGGGAATATTGGAAAACACTAAACAAACAACAACACAAAGAGGTTTCTATCCAAAACGGAGATGGATAGATAAACCCCTTCTACAATATGTGTGGCCCTATAACAAAGAACAAACAGCAAAAACATATACAGTGGGGAGAACAAGTATTTGATACACTGCCAATTTTGCAGGTTTTCCTACTTACAAAGCATGTAGAGGTCTGTAATCTCTCTCTTTATCATAGGTACACTTCAACTGTGAGAGATGGAATCTAAAACAAAAATCCAGAAAATCACATTGTATGATTTTTAAGTAATTAATTTGCATTTTATTGCATGACATAAGTATTTGATCACCTACCAACCAGTAAGAATTCTGACTCTCACAGACCTGTTTCTTTAAGAAGCCCTCCTGTTCTCCACTCATTACCTGTATTAACTGCACCTGTTTGAATTCGTTACCTGTATAAAAGACACCTGTCCACACACTCAATCAAACAAACTCTAACCTCTCCACAATGGCCAAGACCAGACAGATGTGTAAGGACATCAGGGTTAAATTGTAGACCGGCACAAGGCTGGGATGGGCTACAGGACAATAGGCAAGCAGCTTGGTGTGAAGGCAACAACTGTTGGCGCAATTATTAGAAAATGGAAGAAGTTCAAGATGACGGTCAATCACCCTCGGTCTGGGGCTCCATGCAAGATCTCACCTCGTGGGGCATCAATGATCATGAGAAAGGTGAGGGATAAGCCCAGAACTACATGGCAGGA